>NW_025218022.1:0-1118 GCF_014825855.1 Bombus pyrosoma | reverse complement strand
ATCGTAGTGATATATAACGTTATACGTTATATCGTAGTGATATATAACGCTATACGTTATAACGTAATACCATATAAAGTTATACGTTACATCGTAATAGTATATAACGTTATACGTCATAACGTAATACCACAAAAGGTTATACGTTATAACGTAATAATACATAACGTTATACGTTATAACGTAATACTACTGAACGCTATACGTTATAACGTGCTACCTTATACCGATATACGTTATAACGTATTACCATATAACGATATACGTTATCACGAAATACTACACTGCATTTCACGTTATATCGTATTACGACATAACGTTATGCGTTATAGCGTAATACTACATAACGTTATACGATGTAACGTAATACTACATAACGTTATTCGTTATAACGTATTACTATACGACGATATACGTTATAACGTTATACTATATACCGTAATACGTTGTAACGTAAGACTACGTAACGGTATACGTTATAACGTATTTTTCATATAACGATATACGTTACAACGTATTACCATATAACGATGTACGCTATAACGTAATAAAACACAACGTTATACGTTATAACGTAATACTACTGAACGTTATACGATGTAACGTAATTCTACATAACGTTATGCGTTATAACGTATTACTATATAACGATATACGTTATGCGTTATAACGTATTACTATATAACGATATACGTTATGCGTTATAACGTATTACTATATAACGATATACGTTATAACGTAATAATACATAACGTTATACGTTATAACGTAATGCTACATGACGTTGTACGATGTAACGTAATACTACATAGCTTTATACATTATAACGTAATACTACATAACGTTATACGTTATAACGTAATACTACTGAACGTTATACGATGTAACGTAATTCTACATAACGTTATGCTTTATAACGTATTACTATATAACGATATACGTTATATCATATTACCATATACTGATATACGTTATAACGTAATACTACATAACGTTATACTTTACAACGTAATACTACTGAACGTTATACGTTATAACATACTACCATGTAAGGATATACGTTATAACGTATTAAAATATAACGATATAGATTATAACGTAATATTACATAAGGTTAT
>NW_025218021.1:0-1118 GCF_014825855.1 Bombus pyrosoma | reverse complement strand
ACGTTATGACGTATAATGTTATGTAGCATTACAATATAACGTATAACGTTATTTAGTATTACGTTATAACGTATAACGTTATGTAGTGATACGTTATAACGTATAACGTTATATAGTATTACGATATAACGGATAACGTTATATGGTAATACGTTATAACGTATAACGATATGTAGTATTACGATATAACTTATAACGTCATCTACTATTACCACATAACGCATAACGTTATGTAGTATTACGATATAACGTATAACGTTATGTGGTAATACGTTATAACGTATAACGATATGTAGTATTACGTAATAACTTATAACGTTATGTACTATTACGACATAACGTATAACGTTATGTAGTGATACGTTATAACGTATAACGTTATATAGTATTACGATATAACGGATAACGTAATATGGTAATACGTTATAACGTATAATGTTATGTGGCATTACAATATAACGTATAACGTTATATAGTATTACGTTATAACGTATAACGTTATGTAGTGATACGTTATAACGTATAACGTTATATAGTATTACGATATAACGTATAACGATATGTAGTATTACGATATAACTTATAACGTTATGTACTATTACGACATAACGTATAACGTTAAGTAGTATTACGTTATAACGTATAACGTTATGCAGTGTTACGATATAACGTATAACGATATGTGGTATTACGATATAACGTATAACGTTATGTAGTTTTACGATACAGCATATAACGATATGTAGTATTACGTTATAACGTATAATGTTATGTAGGATTACGATATAACGTATAACGTTATGTAGTATTAGGATATAACGGATAACGTTATATGGTAATACATTATAACGTATAACGATATGTAGTATTACGATATAACGTATAATGTAATGTAGCATTACGATATAACGTATAACGTTATATAGTATTACGTTATAACGTATAACGTTATGTAGTGTTACGTTATAACGTATAACGTTATATATAGTATCACGATATAACGGATAACGTTATATGGCAATTCGATATAACGTATAACGATATGTAGTATTACGATATAACGTATAACGATATGTGGTATTACGATATAACATATACCGTTACATGGTAATACGTTA
>NW_025218020.1:0-1118 GCF_014825855.1 Bombus pyrosoma | reverse complement strand
TTATACGTTACATCCTAATACCATATAACGTTATACGTTATAACGTAATACTATATAACGTTATACGTTATAACGTAATGCTACATAACGTTATACGTTATATCGTAATACTACATATCGCTATATGTTATAACGTAATGCTACATAACGTTATACGTTAC
This sequence comes from Bombus pyrosoma, assembly GCF_014825855.1. Classification (NCBI taxonomy): domain Eukaryota; kingdom Metazoa; phylum Arthropoda; class Insecta; order Hymenoptera; family Apidae; genus Bombus; species Bombus pyrosoma. The sequence continues at coordinate 957 of NW_025218020.1, read as the reverse complement.
ATCCTAATACCATATAACGTTATACGTTATAACGTAATGCTATATAACGTTATACGTTATAACGTAATGCTACATAACGTTATACGTTATAACATATATCTACATAGCGTTATACGTTATAACGTAATGCTACATAACATTATACGTTACATCCTAATACCATATAACGTTATACGTTATAACGTAATACTATATAACGTTATACGTTATAACATATGTCTACATAACGTTATACGTTATAACGTAATGCTACATAACGTTATACGCTATAACGTAATACTACATATCGCTATATGTTATAACGTAATGCTACAAAACGTTATACGTTACATCCTAATACCATATAACGTTATACGTTATAACGTAATACTATATAACGTTATACGTTATAACCTAATGCTACATAACGTTATACGTTATAACGTAATGCTACATAACGTTATACGTTATAACATATATCTACATATCGTTATACGCTATACCGTAATGCTACATAACGTTATAGGTTACATCCTAATACCATATAACGTTATACGTTATAACATATTCTACATGACGTTATACGTTATAACGTAATGCTACATAACGTTATACGTTATGACATATATATACATAGCGTTATACGTTATAACGTAATGCTACATTACGTTATACGTTACATCCTTATACCATATAACGTTATACGTTATAACGTAACACTATATAGCGTTATACGTTGTAACATATGTCTACATAACGTTATACGTTATAACGTAATGCTACATAACGTTATACGTTATAACGTAATACTACATTTCGCTATATGTTATAACGTAATGCTACATAACGTTATACGTTACATCCTAATACCATATAACGTTATACGTTATAACGTAATACTATATAGCGTTATACGTTGTAACATATGTCTACATAACGTTATACGTTATAACGTAATGCTACATAACGTTATACGCT
>NW_025218019.1:0-1118 GCF_014825855.1 Bombus pyrosoma | reverse complement strand
CTACATGACGTAATACGTTATATCGTAATACCACATACCGTTATACGTTATAACGTAATGCTATATAACGTTATACGCTTTAACGTAATACTACATAACGTTATACGTTATAAGCTGATAGTATATAACGTTATACGTTATAATGTAATACTACATGACGTAATATGTTATATCGTAATACCACATACCGTTATACGTTGTAACGTAATGCTATATAACGTTATACGTTATAACGTAATACTATATAATGTTATACGTCATAAGCAAATAATATATAACGTTATACGTTATAATGTGATACTACATAACGTAATACGTTATATCGTAATACCACATAACGTTATACGATATAACGTAATGCTATATAACGTTATACGTTATATCGTAATACCACATAACGTTATACGTCATAAAGTAATGCTATATAACGTTATACGCTTTAACGTAATACTACATAACGTTATACGTAATAAGCTAATAGTATATAACGTTATACGTTATAATGTAAAACTACATAACGTAATACGTTATATCGTAATACCACATACCGTTATACGTTATAATGTATTGCTATATAACGTTATACGTTATAACGTCATACTATATAATGTTATACGTTATAAGCTAATAGTATATAACGTTATACGTTATAATGTAATACTACATAACGTAATACGATTTATCGTAATACCACATAACGTTATACGTTATAACGTAATGCTATATAACGTCATACGTTATAAGCTAATAGTATATAGCGTCAAACGTTATAATGTAATACTATATAACGTAATACGTTATATCGTCATACCACATACCGTTATACCTTATAATGTAATGCTATATAACGTTATACGTTATAACGTAATGCTATATAACGTTATACCCTATAACGTAATACCACAAAACGTTATACGTTATAACGTAATGCTATACAACGTTATACGCTTTAACGTAATACTACATAACGTTATACGTTATAAGCTGATAGTATATAACGTTATACGTTATAATGTAAAACTACGTAACGTAATACGTTATATCGTAATACCACATACCGTTATACGTTATAATGTAATGCTATATAACGTTATACGTTATAACGTAATACTATATAA
>NW_025218018.1:0-1118 GCF_014825855.1 Bombus pyrosoma | reverse complement strand
TATTACGATATAACGTATAACGTTATATAGTACTACGTTATGACGTATAACGTTGTATAGTATCACGATATAGCGTATAACGTTATATGGTATTACGATATAACATATAACGTTAAACGTTACTACGATATAGCTTATAACGTTATACGGTATTACGATATATCATATAACGTTTTATAGTACTACGTTATGACGTATAACGTTGTATAGTATTACTTTGTAACGTATAACGATATATAGTATTACATTATAACGTATAACGACATATAGTACTACGTTATGACGTAAAACGATGTGTAGTATTATGATATAACGTATAACGTTACATGGTACGACGTTATAACGTATAACCTTATACAGAATCACGATATAACATATAACGTTATATAGTATTACGTTATGACGTATAACGTTCTGTAGTATGATGATATAACGTATAACGTTATATAGTAATACGTTATGACGTATAACGTTGTATTGTATTAAGTTATGACGTATAACATTTGGCAGTATTATGATATAACGTATAACGTTATATGCTATTACGATATAGCGTATGACGTTAGACGGTATTGCGATATAACATATAACGTTATATAGTACTACGTTATGACGTATAACGTTGTATAGTATTACGTTGTAACGTATAACGATATATAGTATTACGTTATAACGTATAACGACATACAGTACTACGTTATGACGTAAAACGATGTGTAGTATTATGATATAACGTATAACGTTATATAGCACTACGTTATGGCGTATAACGTTGTGTAGTATTACGTTGTAACGTATAACAGTATATAGTATTACGTTATAACGTATAACGGCATATAGTATTACGTTATGAAGTAAAACGGTGTGTAGTATTATGATATAACGTATAACGTTATATGCTATTACGATATAGCGTATGACGTTATACGGTATTACGATATAACAAGTAACGTTATATAGTACTACGATATGACGTATAACGTTGTATAGTATTACTTTGTAACGTATAACGATATATAGTATTACGTTATAACGTATAACGACATATAGTACTACGTTATGACGTAAAACGGTGTGTAGTATTATGATATAACGTATAACGTTACATAGTATGACGT
>NW_025218017.1:0-1118 GCF_014825855.1 Bombus pyrosoma | reverse complement strand
ATGCTACATAACATTATACGTTATACCGTAATGCTACATAACGTTATACGTTATACCGTAATGCTACATAACGTTATATGTTATACCGTAATGCTACATAACGTTACGTGTTATACCGTAATGCTACATAACGTTATACGTTATAACGTAATGCTATATACCGTTATACGTTATATCATAATGCTACATAACGTTATACATTATAACGTAATGCTACATAACGTTATACGTTATAACGTAATGCTATATAACGATATGCGTTACAACGCAATTATACATAACGCTATACGTTACAGCGCAATAATACATAACGTTATACGCTATAACGTAACTCTATATAACGTTACACGTCATAACGCAATGCTATATAACGTTATACGTTATAACGTAATACTACATAACGTTTTACGTTATATCGTAATGCTACATAACGTTATACGTTATACCGTAATGCTACATAACGTTATACGATATAACGTAATACTACATAACGTTATACGACATTACGTAACACTATATAACGATGTAAGTCATAACGTAATGCTATATAACGTTATACGTTATACCGGAATGCCACATAACGTTATACGTTATAACGTAGTGCTATATAACGTTATACGTTATAACGTAATGCAATATAACGTTATACGTTATAACGTAATGCTATATAACGTTGTACGTTATAACGTAATGCTATATAACGTTATACGTTATAACGTAATGCTATATAACGTTATACGTTGTAACGTAATACTATATAGCGTTATACGTTATAACGTACCGCTATATAACGTTATACGTTATATCATAGTGCTACATAACGTTATACGTTATACCGTAATGCTACATAACGTTATACGTTATAACGTAATGCTATATAACGATATACGTTATAACGTAATGCTATATAACGTTATAAGTTATAACGTAATACTATATAACGTTATACGTTATAACGTGATGCTATAAAACGTTATACGTTATATCACAGTGCTACATAACGTTATGTGTTATACCGTAATGCTACATAACGTTATACGTTATAACGTAATACTATATAACGTTATACGTTATAACGTAATGCTATATAACGTTATGCGTTATAACGTAATGCTATA
>NW_025218016.1:0-1118 GCF_014825855.1 Bombus pyrosoma | reverse complement strand
TATAACGTTATACGTTATAACGTAATGCTATATAACGTTATACGTTATAACGTATAGCTATATAACGTTATACGATATATCGTAATGCTACATAGCGTTATACGTTATACCGTAATACTACATAACGTTACACGTTATTACGTAATACTACATAACGTTATACGTTATATCGTAAGGCTATATAACGTTATACGTTATAACGTAATACTATATAACGTTATACGTTATAACGTAATGCTATATAACCTTATACGTTATGAAGTAATACTATATAACGTTATACGTTATAACGTAATGCTATATAACGTTATACGTTATATCGTGATGCTACATATCGTTATACGTTATATCGTACGGCTATATAACGTTATACGTTATATCATAATGCTACATAACGTTATACGTTATGAAGTAATACTATATAACGTTATACGTTATAACGTAATACTATATAACGTTATACGTTATATCGCGATGCTACATAACGTTATGCGTTATAACGTAATACTATATAACGTTATACGTTATAACGTAATGCTATATAACGTTATACGTTATATCGTAATGCTAGATAACGTTATACGTTATACCGTAATACTACATAACGATACACGTTATAACGTAATATTACATAACGTTGTACGTTATAACGTAATAATATATAACGTTATACGTTATATCGCGATGCTACATAACGTTATACGTTATATCGTAAGGCTAAATAACGTTATAAGTTAAATCAGAATGCTACATAACGTTAAACATTATGAAGTAATACTATATAACTATATACGTTATAACGTAATACTATATAAGGTTATACGTTATGATGTAATGCTATATAACGTTATACGTTATACCGTGCTGCTACATAACGTTACACGTTATTACGTAATGTTACATATCGTTATACGTTATGTCGTAAGGCTATATAACGTTATACGTTATATCATAATGCTACATAACGTTATACGTTATATCGTAAGGCTAAATAACGTTATACGTTAAATCATAATGCTACATAACGTTAAACATTATGAAGTAATACTATATAACGTTATACGTTATAACGTAATACTATATAAGGTTATACGTTATGACGTAATGCTACATAACGT
>NW_025218015.1:0-1118 GCF_014825855.1 Bombus pyrosoma | reverse complement strand
TATACGTTGTATCGTAATGCTACATAACGTTATACGTTATAACATATATCTACATAACGTTATACGTTGTATCGTAATACTACATATCGTTATATGTTATAACGTAATACTACATAACGTTATACGTTATAACGTAATGCTACATAACGTTATACGTTATAACATATATCTACATAGCGTTATACGTTATAACATATATGTACATAACGCTATACGTTACATCCTAATACCATATAACGTTATACGTTATAACGTAATACTATACAACGTTATACGTCATAACGTAGTGCCACATAACGTTATACGTTGTAACATATATCTACGTAACGTTATACGTTGTATCGTAATACTACATATCGTTATATGCTATAACGCAATACTGCACAACGTTATGCGTTATAACGTAATGCTACATAACGTTATACGTTATAGCATATATCTACATAGCGTTATACGTTATAACGTAATGCTACATAACGTTATACGTTACATCATAATACCATATAACGTTATACGTTATAACGTAATACCATATAACGTTATAGGTTATAACGTAATGCTACATAACGTTATACGTTATACCGTAATACTACATAACGTTATACGTTATAACATATATCTACACAGCGTTATACGTTATAACGTAATACTACGTAACATTATACGTTGTATCGCAATGCTACATAACGTTATACGTTATAACGTAATGCTACATAGCGTTATACGTTGTAACATATATCTACGTAACGTTATACGTTGTATCGTAATACTACATATCGTTATATGCTATAACGTAATACTGCACAACGTTATGCGTTATAACGTAATGCTACATAACGTTATACGTTATAGCATATATCTACATAGCGTTATACGTTATAACGTAATGCTACATAACGTTATACGTTACATCATAATCCCATATAACGTTATACGTTATAACGTAATACCATATAACGTTATACGTTATAACGTAATGCTACATAACGTTATACGTTATATCGTAATACTACATAACGTTATACGTTATAACATATATCTACACAGCGTTATACGTTATAACGTAATACTACGTAACATTATACGTTGTATCGCAATGCTACATAACGTTATACGTT
>NW_025218014.1:0-2338 GCF_014825855.1 Bombus pyrosoma | reverse complement strand
ACGTATTACTATTTGACGTTATACGTTATATCGTAATACTGTATAAGGTTATACGTTATAACATCATACTATGTAACATTATAAGTTATATCATAATACTACACATCGTTATACGTCATAACGTAATACTGTTCAACGTTATACGTCATAACGTAGTACTATACAACGTTATGTGTTATATCGTAATACCATATAAAGCTATACGCTATAACGTAATACTATACAACGTAATACGTCATAACCAAATACTATATAACGTTATTTGTTATATCGTAATACCGTATAACGTTATACGCTATATCGTAAGAGCATATAACGTTATACGTTATATCATCATGCTACAGAACGTTATACGTCATAACGTAGTATATATAACGTTATAAGCCATAACGCATTACTATGTAACGTTATACATTATATCGTAATGCTGTGTTAGGTTATACGTTATAATGTCATACCATGTAACGTTATACGTTACATCATAATACTACACATCGTTTTACGTCATAACGTAATACTGTACAACGTTATACGTCATAACGAAGTACTATATAACGTTATACGTTATATCATCACACTACAGAAAGTTATACGTCATAGCGTAGTACTATATCGTTATATGTTATATCGTTATACCGTATAACGTTATACGCTACATCGTAATAGCATATAAAATTATACGTTATATCATCATACTACAGAACGTTATACGTCATAACGTAGTACTATATAACGTTATACGTTATATCATCATACTACAGAACGATATACGTCATAACGTAGTACTATATAGCGTTATAGGTTATATCGTAATACCGTATAACGTTATACGCTATATCGTAGTTACATATAACGTTAGATGTTATATCGTAATACCATATAACGTTATACGCTATAACGTAATACTCTACAACGTTATATGTCGTAACCTAGTACTATATAACGTTATATGTTATATCGTAATACCGTATAACGTTATACGCTATATCGTAATAGCATATAACGTTATACGATATATCATAATACTGCACAACGTTATACGTCATAACGTAATACTATACGACGTTATACGTCATAACGTAGTACTATATAACGTTATTTGTTATATCGTGATACCGTATAACGTTATACGCTATATCGTAATAGCATATTACGTTATAAGTTATATCATCATACTACAGAACGTTATACGTCATAACATAGTACTATATAACGTTATATGTTATATCGTAATACCGTTTAACGTTATACGCTATATTGTAGTAACATATAACGTTATACGTTATATCATAATACTGCACAACGTTATACGTCATAACGTAATACTATACAACGTTATACGCCGTAACGTAGTACTATATATCGTTATACGTTATATCGCAGGACTGCATAAGGTTATACGTTATAACGTAATACCATGTAACGTTATACGTTATTTCAGAATACTACGCATCGTTATATGTCATAACGTAATACTATATAACGTTATAAGTCATAACGTATTGCTATATAACGTTATACGTCATAACGTAGTACTATATAAAGTTATACGTTATATCATCATACTACATAACGTTATACGTCATATCGTAGTACTATATAACGTTATATGTTATATCGTAATACCGTATAACGTTATACGCTATATTGTAGTAACATATAACGTTATACGTTATATGATAATACTGCACAACGTTATACGTCATAACGTAATTTTATACAACGTTATATGTCGTATCCTAGTACTATATAACGTTATATGTTATATCGAGATACCGTATAACGTTATACGCTATATCGTAATAGCACATTACGTTATACGGTATATCATCATACTACAGAACGTTATACGTCATAACGTGGTATATATAACGTTATAAGTCATAACGTATTACTATATAACGTTATACGTTTTATCGTAACACTGTATAAGGTTACACGTTATAACGTCATACCATGTAACGTTATACGTTACATCATAATACTACACATCGTTTTACGTCATAACGTAATACTATACAACGTTATACGTCATAACGTAGTACTATATAACGTTATACGTTATATCATCACACTACAGAAAGTTATACGACATAACGTAGTACTATATAACGTTATATGTTATATCGTAATACCGTATAACGTTATACGCTATATCGTAGTTACATATAACGTTAGACGTTATATCGTAATACCATATAACGTTATACGCTATAACGTAATACTATACAGCGTTATATGTCGTAACCTAGTACTATATAACGTTATATGTTTTATCGTAATACCGTATAACATTATATGCCGTATCGTAGAAACATATAACGGTATACGTTATATC
>NW_025218013.1:0-1118 GCF_014825855.1 Bombus pyrosoma | reverse complement strand
TTACTATATAACGTTATACGCTATATCGTAATGCTACATAACATTATACTTTATAACGTAATGCTACATAACGTTAAACGTTATATCGTAACACTACATATCGTTATGCATAGTATCGTAATACCATATAACGTTATCCGTTATATCGTATTACTATATAACGTTATACGCTATATCGTAATGCTACATAACGTTATACGTTATATCGTAATACTACATATCGTTATACGTTATAACGTATTACCATATAACGTTGTACGTTATATCGTAATACCACATACCGTTATACGTTATATCGTAACACTACATATCGTTATGCGTAGTATCGTAATACCATATAACGTTTTACGACATATCGTAATGCTACATATCGTTATACGTTATATCATAATGCTACATAACGTTACACGTTATATCGTAATACTAGATATCGTTATACGTTATATCGTAATGCTACATAGCGTTACACGTTATATCGTAATACTATATAACGTTATACGTTTTATCGTAATGCTACATAAAGTTATACGTTATAACGTACTATTACATATCGTTATATGCTATATCGTAAAACTACATAACGTTATACGTTATATCGTAATGATAGATAACCTTATACGTTATATAGTAATACTACATATTGTTATACGTTATAACGTATTACCATATATCATTATCCGTTATATCGTAATACTGTATAACGTTATACGTTATATCGTAGTGCTACATAAAGTTAAACGTTATATCGTAACACTACATATCGTTGTGCGTAGTATCGTAATACCATATAACGTTATACGTCATATCGTAATGCTACACACCCTTATATGTTATATCGTGATGCTACATGACGTTATACGTTATAACGTAACACTACATAACGTTATACGTTGGAACGTATTACTACATAACGTTATACGTTATATCGTAATGCTACCTATCGTTATTCGTTATATCGTAATGCTGCATAACGTTATCGGTTATATCGCAACAGTACATATCGTTTTCGTTATATCGTAATGCTACATAACGTTATACGTTATAACGTAATACTATATAACGTGATAAGTTATATCGTAATGCTACGTAACGTTATTGGTTATATCGTAATACCATAT
>NW_025218012.1:0-1119 GCF_014825855.1 Bombus pyrosoma | reverse complement strand
AACGTATTACCATATAACGTTATACGTTATATCGTAATGCTACATAACGTTGTGCGTTATATCGTAATGCTGCATATCGTTACACGTTATATCTTAATACTACATAACGATATACGTTACATCGTAATACTACATAACGTTATACGTTATAACGTAATACCATATATCGTTATACGTTATAATGTAACACTACATAACGTTATACGTTATATCGTATTGCTACATAACCTTATTCGTTATATCTTAATACTACATAACGATATGTGTCATAACGTATTACCATATAACGTTATACGTTATAACGTAATGCAGCATAACGTTATACGTTACATCGTAATAATACATATAGTTATACGTCATAACGTATTACCATACAACGTTATACGTTATATCGTAATGCTACATAACGTTATACGTTATACCGTAATACTACATAACGATATACGTCATAGCGTATTACCATATAACGTTATACGTTATAACGTAACACTACATAACGTTATACGTTATAACGTAATGCTATATAACGTTATACGTTATAACGTAATGCTACATAACGTTATACGTTATAACGTAACACTACATAACGTTATACGTTATAACGTATTACCATATACCGTTATATGTTATAACGTATTGCTATATAACGTTATACGTTATAACGTAATGCTACATAACGTTATACGTTATACCGTAATACTACATAACGATATACGTCATAGCGTATTACCATATAACGTTATACGTTATAACGTATTGCTATATAACGTTATACGTTATATCGTAATGCTACAAAACCTTATTCGTTATATCTTAATACTACATAACGATATGTGTCATAACGTATCACCATGTAACGTTATACGTTATAACGTACTACCATATATCATTATACGTTTCAACGTAACACTATATAACGCTATACGTTATAACGTAATGCGACATAACGTTATACGTTATACCGTAATATTACATAACGTTATATGTCATAACGTATTACCATATAACGTTATACGTTATACCGTAATGCAACATAACGTTATACGTTATAACGTAATGCTACATAACGTTATACGTTATACCGTAATATTACAAAACGTTATACGTCATAACGTATTA
>NW_025218011.1:0-1119 GCF_014825855.1 Bombus pyrosoma | reverse complement strand
CTACATAACGTTATACGTTATACCGTAATACTACATAACGTTATACGTTACATCGTAAAGCTACATAACGTTATATGTTATAACGCAATACGACATATCGTTATACGTTATATCGTAATAATATATAACGTTATGCGCTATATCGTAAAGTTACATAACGTTATACGTTACAACGTATTACCATATAACGTTATACGTTCTAACGTATTACCATATAACGTTATACGTTATAAGGTAATGATACATAACGTTATGCGTTATAACGTAATGCTACATGACGTTATACGTTCTAACGTAATGCTACATAACGTTATTCGTTATATCGTAAAGCTGCATGACGTTATACGTTATAACGTAATACTACATAACGTTATACGTTATGTCGTAATGCTACATAACATTATATGTTATACCGTAATACTACATAACGTTATACGTTATATCGTAAAGCTACATAACGTTATACGTTATAACTTAATACTACAGTTCGTTATACTGTTTAACGTAATGCTACATAACGTTATACGTTATAACGTAATGCTACATAACGTTATACGTTATAACGTAATGCTACATAACGTTATACGTTATAACGTAATACTACATAACGTTATACGTTATATTGTAATACTACATAACGTAATACGTTATAACGTATTACCATATAACGTTATACGTTATAAGGTAATGATACATAACGTTATACGTTATAACGTAATGCTACTTAACGTTATACGCTACAACGTATTACCATATAACGTTATAAGATGTAACGTAATACTATATAACGTTATATCGGAATACTACATAACGTCATATCGGAATACTACATAACGTTATACGTTACATCGTAATACTACATAACGTTATACGTTATATCGTAAAGCTACATAACGTTACACGTTATAACGTAATACTATATAACGGTATACGTTATATCGTAATGCTACATGATGTTATACGTTCTAACGTAATGCTACATAACGTTATACGTTATATCGTAATGCTACATAACGTTACACGTTATAACGTAGTACTACATAGCGATAAACATTTAACGTAATGCTACATTACGATATACGTTATAACGTAATGCTACATTACGTTATACGATATATC
>NW_025218010.1:0-1119 GCF_014825855.1 Bombus pyrosoma | reverse complement strand
CGTCTTATCGTTATACTACATAACGTTATACGCTATGACGTAATAGTACATAACGTTATACATTATAATATAATAGTACATAACGTTATACATTATAACCTATTGCTACATAACGTTATACATTAATCGTAATACTACATAACGCTATACGTTATAACACAATAGTACATAACGTTATACGTTATATCGTAATGCCACACAACGTCATACGTTATACAGTAATACTACATTATGTCATACGTTATAACGTAATACTACATAACGTTATACGTTAGAGCGTAATAGTACATAGCGTTATACGTTAAAACATAATAGTACATAACGTTATACGTTATAACCTAATGCTACATAACGTTATACGTTACATCGTAATACTAAATAACGTTACACGTTATATCGTTATACTATATAGCGTTGTACGTCTTATCGTTATACTTCATAACGTTATACGCTATAACGTAATAGTACATAACGTTATACGTTATAACATAATAGTACACAACGTTATACGTTATAACGTTATGCTACATAACGTTATACGTCATATCGTTATACTATATAACGTTATACGTTTTATCGTTATACTACGTAACGTTATACGCTATAACGTAATAGTACATAACGTTATACGTTATAACATAATAGTACACAACGTTATACGTTATAACGTAATGCTACATAACGTTATACGTCATATCGTTATACTATATAACATTATACGCTATAACGTAATAGTACATAACCTTATACGTTATAACAAAATAGTGCATAACGTTATACGTTATAACGTAATGCTGCATAACGTTATACGTTATATCGTAATACTACATAACGTTATACGTCATATCGTTATACTATATAACGTTATACGTTTTATCGTTATACTACGTAACGTTATATGATATAATGCAATAATACATAACGTTATACGTTATAACATAATAGTACACATCGTTACACGTTATAACCTATTGCTACATAACGTTATACGTTATATCATAATACTACATAACGTTATACGTTATAACATAATGGTACATAACGTTATACGTTATAACCTAATTCTACATAACGTTATACGTTATACCGTAATACTACATAACGTTATACGTTATAACA
>NW_025218009.1:0-1119 GCF_014825855.1 Bombus pyrosoma | reverse complement strand
ATGAGGTGTTACGCTCTAACGTATAACGTTATGTGGTATTACGTTATAACGTATAACGTTATGTGGTATTACGATATAAGGTATAACGTTATATAGTATTACGTTATAAGGTATAACGTAATGTAGTATTAGGATATAACGTATATCGTCATATAGCAATACGATATAACGTATAACGTTATGAGGTGTTACGATATGATGTATAACGTTATGTGATATTACGATATAACGTATATTGTTATGTGGCGCTACGAGATAACGTATAACGTTATATAGTATTGCGTTATAACGTATAACGTTGTTTGGTATTACGATATGACGTATAACGTAATGTCGTATTAGGATATAACGTATAACGTCATATAGCAATACGATATAACGTATAACGTTATGTGGTATTACGATATAAGGTATAACGTTATGTGGTATTACGATATAACGTATATCGTAATGTAGTATTAGGATATAACGTATAACGTCATATAGCAATACGATATAACGTATAACGTTATGTGGTATTAAGACATAACGTATAACGTTATGAGGTGTTACGCTCTAACGTATAACGCTATGTGGTATTACGATATAACGTATAACGTTATGTGGTATTACGATATAAGGTATAACGTTATGTGGTATTACGATATAACGTATATCGTAATGTAGTATTAGGATATAACGTATAACGTCATATAGCAATACGATATAACGTATAACGTTATGTGGTATTACGACATAACGTATAACGTTATGTGGTATTACGATATAACGTATATCGTAATGTAGTATTAGGATATAACGTATAACGTCATATAGCAATACGATATAACGTATAACGTTATGTGGTATTACGACATAACGTATAACGTTATGAGGTGTTACGCTCTATCGTATAACGTTATGTGGTATTACGTTATAACGTATAACGTTATGTGGTATTACGATATAACGTATATCGTAATGTAGTATTAGGATATAACGTATATCGTCATATAGCAATACGATATAACGTATAACGTTATGAGGTGTTACGATATGACGTATAACGTTATGTGATATTACGATATAACGTATATTGTTATGTGGCGCTACGAGATAACGTATAACGTTATATAGTAT
>NW_025218008.1:0-1119 GCF_014825855.1 Bombus pyrosoma | reverse complement strand
GTATTGCTATATGACGTTATACGTTATATGGTAATACCACATAACGTTATACGTTATAACGTAATACTATATAACATTATATGTCATATCGTAATACCACATAACGTTATGCGTTATAACGTAACACTGTATAACGTTATACGTCATGTCGTAACACCACATAACGTTATACGTTATATCGTGATACCACATAACGTTATACGTTATAACGTAATTGTATATAACGTTATACGTCATATCGTAACACCACATATTGTTATACGTTATATCGTAATACCATATATCGTTATACATTATAACGTAATACTATATAACGTGATACGCCATATCGTAACATCACATAACGTTATACGTTATATCGTAATACCACATAACGTTACACGTTATAACGTAATACTACATAACGTTATACGTTATATCGTAATACCACATAACGTTATACGTTATAACGTAATACTACATAACGTTATACGTCATATCGTAACACCACATCACGTTATACGTTATAACGTATTACCACATAACGTTATACGTTATAACGTAATACCACATATGATTATACGTTACATCGTAATACCACATATCGTTATACATTATAACGTAATGCTATATAACGTTATACGTTATATCGTATCACCACATAACCTTATACGTTATATCGCATTACTATATGACGTTATACGTTAAATCCTAATACTACATTACGTTATACGTCATATCGTAACACCCCATAACGTTATACGTTATATCGTATTGCTATATGACGTTATACGTTATATCCTAATACTACATTACGTTATACGTCATATCGTAACACCCCATAACGTTATACGTTATATCGTATTGCTATATGACGTTATACGTTATATCCTAATACTACATTACGTTATACGTTATATCGTAATACCACATAACGTTAGACGTTATATCGTAATACCACATAACGTTATACGTTATAACGTAGTACTACATAACGTTATACGTCATATCGTCACACCCCATAACGTTATACGTTATATCGTATTGCTATATGACGTTATACGTTATATCCTAATACTACATTACGTTATACGTCATATCGTAACACCCCATAACGTTATACGTTATATCGTATTGCTA
>NW_025218007.1:0-1119 GCF_014825855.1 Bombus pyrosoma | reverse complement strand
TATATACTATTAGCTTATAACGTATAACGTTATGTAGTATTACGTTATAGCGTATAACGTTATATAGCATTACGTTATAACGTATAACGTTATGTGTTATTACGATATAACATATTACGTTATGTAGTTTTACAAAATAACGTATAACGAGATATACTATTAGCTTATAACGTATAACGTTATGTAGTATTACGTTATAACGTATGACGCTATATACTATTAGCTTATAACTTATAACGTTATATGGTATTACGTTATAACGTATAACGTCATGTGGTATTACGACATATCGTATTACTTTATGTAGTATTACGTTATAACGTATAACGTTATATAGCATTACGTTATAACGTATAACGTTATGTGGTATTACGATATAACGTATTACGTTATGTAGTATTACATTATAACGTATAACGTTATATACTATTAGCTTATGACGTATAACATTATATAGTATTACGTTACAACGTATAACGTTATATAGCATTACATTATAACGTATAACGGTATGTGGTATTACGATATAACGTAGTACGTCATGTAGTATTACATTATAACGTATAACGTTATATACTATTAGCTTATAACGTATAACATTATATAGTATTACGTTATAACGTATAACGTTATATAGCATTACATTATAACGTATAACGGTATGTGGTATTACGATATAACGTATTACGTTATGTAGTTTTACATTATAACGTATAACGTTATATGCTATTAGCTTATAACGTATAACGTTATGTAGTATTACGTTAAAGCGTATAACGTTATATAGCATTACGTTATAACGTATAACGTTATGTGGTATTACGATATAACGTATTACGTTATGTAGTACTACATTATAACGTATAACGTTATATACTATTAGCTTATAACGTATAACGTTATGTAGTATTACGTTATAGCGTATAACGTTATATAGCATTACGTTATAACGTATAACGTTATATAGCATTACATTATAAGGTATAACGGTATGTGGTATGACGATATAACGTATTACGTTATATAGTATTACATTATAACGTTTGACGCTATGTACTATTAGCTTATAACGTATAACGTTATATAGCATTACGTTATAACGTATAACGTTATGTGGTG
>NW_025218006.1:0-1119 GCF_014825855.1 Bombus pyrosoma | reverse complement strand
TAACGTAGTGCTATATAACGTTATATGTTATATCGTAATGCTTCATAACGTTATATGTTTTATCGTAATGCTATATAGCGTTATACGTCATAACGTATTACTACATAACGTTATTCGTTATATCGTAATGCTATATAACGTTATACGTTATATCGTAATACTACATAACGTTATACGTTATAACGTAATATTACATAACGTTATACTTTATATCGTAGTACTACATAGCGTTATACGTCATAACGTATTACTACATAACGTTATACGTTATATCGTAATGCTACATAACGTTATACGTTATATCGTAATGATACATAACGTTATACGTTATATCGTAATGATACATAACGTTATACGTTATATCGTAATGCTACATATCGTTATACGTTATATCGTAATGCTACATATCGTTATACGTTATATCGTAATACTACACAACGTTATACGCTATATCGTAATACTACATAACGTTATACGTTATATCGTAATGCTATGTATCGTTATACGTTATATCGTAATGCTACATAACGTTATTCGTTATATCGTGATGCTACATAATGTTATACGTCATATAGTATTACTATATAACATTATACGTTATAACGTAGTGCAATATAACGTTATATGTTATATCGTAATGCTCTATAACGTTATACGTTATATCGTAATGCCACATATCGTTTTTACGTTATATGGTGATACTAAATAGCGTTATACGTCATAACGCATCACCACATAACGTTATACGTTATATCGTAATGCTACATAACGTTATACGCTATATCGTAATACTACATAACGTTATACGTTATAACGTGATATTGCAAAACGTTATACGTTATATCGTAATACTACATAATGTTATACGTTATATCGTAATACTATATAATGTTATACGTTATAACGTAATATTACGTAAGGGTATACGTTATATCGTAATACTATGTAATGTTATTCGTCATAACGTATTACTACATAACGTTATACGTTATATCGTAATGCTACATAACGTTATACGTTATATCGTAATGCTACATAACGTTATACGTTATATCGTAGTGATACATAACGTTATACGTTATATCGTAGTGATACATAACGTTATACGTTATATCGTAA
>NW_025218005.1:0-1119 GCF_014825855.1 Bombus pyrosoma | reverse complement strand
TACATATCTTTAGACATTATAACATATTACCATATAATGTTATCCGTGATATCGTAATACTATATAACGTTATACGTTATATCGTAATGCTACATAACGTTATACGTTATAACGTATTATTACATATTGTAATATGCTGTATCGTAAAACTACATAACGTTATACGTTATATCGTATGCTAGATAACGTTATACGTTATATCGTAATTCTACATATCGTTATACGTTATAACGTATTACCATATAACGTTATCCGTTATATCGTCGTACTATATAGCGTTACACGATATAATGTAATACCACATAACGTTATACGTTATAACGTATTATTACATATCGTTATATGCTATATCGTAAAACTACATAACCTTATACGATATATCGTAATGCTAGATAACGTTATACGTTATATCGTAATACTACATATCGTTATACGTTATAACGTATTACCATATAACGTTATACGTTATATCGCAATGCCACATATCGTTATACGTTATATCGTAATACTACATATCGTTATACGTTATATCGTAGTACTATATAGCGTTACACGATATAATGTAATACCACATAACGTTATACGTTATAACGCATTATTACATATTGTTATATGCTGTATCGTAAAACTACATAACGTTATACGTTATATCGTATGCTAGATAACGTTATACGTTATATCGTAATACTACATATCGTTGTACGTTATAACGTATTACCATATAACGTTATACGTTATATCGCAATGCCACATATCGTTATACGTTATATCGTAATACTACATATCGTTATACGTTATAACGTATTACCATATAACGTTATCCGTTATATCGTAATACTATATAGCGTTACACGATATAGTGAAATACCACATAACGTTACACGTCACATCGTAATACTACATACCGTTATAAGTTATAGCGTATTACCATATAACGTTATCCGTTATATCGTAATACTATATAAAGTTATACGTTATATCGTAATGCTACATAACGTTATACGTTATAACGTATTATTACATATTGTTATATGCTGTATCGTAAAACTACATAACGTTATACGTTATATCGTAATGCTAGATAACGTTATACGTTATATCGTAATACTACATATCGTT
>NW_025218004.1:0-1119 GCF_014825855.1 Bombus pyrosoma | reverse complement strand
TAATGCTACATAACGTTATACGTTATAACGTAATAATATATAACGTTATATGTTATAACGTAATGCTATAAAACGTTATACGTTATATCATAGTGCTACATAACGTTATGTATTAAACCGTAATGCTACATAACGTTATACGTTATAACGAAATGCTATATAACGTTATACGTTATCACGTAATGCTATATAACGTTATTCGTTATATCATAATGCTACATAACGTTATACGTTATACCGTAATGCTACATAACGTTATACGTTATACCGTAATGCGACATAACGTTATATGTTATACCGTAATGCTACATGACGTTACGTGTTATACCGTAATGCTACATAACGTTATACGTTATAACGTAATGCTATATACCGTTATACGTTATATCATAATGCTACATAACGTTATACGTTATACCGTAATGCTACATAACGTTATACGTTATAACGTAATGCTATATAACGATATGCGTTACAACGCAATTATACATAACCCTATACGTTACAGCGCAATAATACATAACGTTATACGCTATAACGTAACTCTATATAACGTTATACGTCATAACGCAATGCTATATAACGTTATACGTTATAACGTAATACTACATAACGTTATACGTTATATCATAGTGCTACATAACGTTATGTGTTATACCGTAATGCTACATAACGTTATACGTTATAACGAAATGCTATATAACGTTATACGTTATCACGTAATGCTATATAACGTTATTCGTCATATCATAATGCTACATAACGTTATACGTTATACCGTAATGCTACATAACGTTATACGTTATACCGTAATGCGACATAACGTTATATGTTATACCGTAATGCTACATAACGTTACGTGTTATACCGTAATGCTACATAACGTTATACGTTATAACGTAATGCTATATACCGTTATGCGTTATATCATAATGCTACATAACGTTATACGTTATACCGTAATGCTACATAACGTTATACGTTATAACGTAATGCTATATATCGATATGCGTTACAACGCAATTATACATAACGCTATACGTTACAGCGCAATAATACATAACGTTATACGCTATAACGTAACTCTATATAACGTTATACGTCATAACGCAATGCTAT
>NW_025218003.1:0-2338 GCF_014825855.1 Bombus pyrosoma | reverse complement strand
ACGTATTACTACATATCGTTATACGCTATATCGTAATACCATATAACGTTATACGTTATAACGTAATACTACATAACGTTATACGTTATATCGTAATGCTACATAACGTTATACGTTATATCGTAAGACAACATATCGTTATACGTTATATCATAATACCATATAACGTAATACGTTATAACGTAGTACTACATATCGTTATACGTTATATCGTAGTACCATATAACGTTATACGTTATATCGTAATACCATATACGTTATACGTTATAACGTAATTCTACATAACGTCGTACGTTATATCGTAATCCTACATAACGTTACACGTTATATCGTAATGCTACATAACGTTATACGTTATATCGTAATGCTACATAACGTTATACGTTATTACGTAACACTACATATCGTTATACGTTATATCGTAGTACCATATAACGTTATACGTTATATCGTAATACCATATAACGTTATACGTTATACCGTAATACCATATATCGTTATACGTTATAACGTTGTACTACATATGGTTATACGTTATATCGTAGTACCACATAACGTTATACGTTATATCGTAATACTACATAACGTTACACGTTAAAACGTAACACTACATATCGTTATACGTTATGTCGTAGTAAAATATAACGTTATACGTTATATCGTTATGCTACATAGTGTTATACGTTATATCGTAATACTACATATCGTTATACATTATATCATATTACCTTATAAGGTTATACGTTATAACGTAGTACTACATATCGTAATACGTTATGTCGTAGTAAAATATAACGTTATACGTTATATCGTATTACTATATAACGTTATTCGTTATAACGTAATTGTACATAACGTTATACGTTATATCGTAATGCTACATAATGTTATACGTTATATCGTAATACTATGTAACGTTATACGTTATATCGTAATGCTACATAACGTTATGCGTTATATCGTAATACTACATATCGTTATACGTTATACCATATTACCTTATAAGGTTATACGTTTTATCGTAATCCTACATAACGTTATACGTTGTAACGTATTACTACATATCGTTATACGCTATATAGTAGTACCATATAACGTTATACGTTATATCGTAATACCATATACGTTATACGTTATAACGTAATTCTACATATCGTTATACGTGATGTCGTAGTAATATATAACGTTATACGTTATATCGTAATGCTACATAATGTTACACGTTATAACGTAACACTACATATCGTTATACGTTATGTCGTAGTAAAATATGACGTTATACGTTGTATCGTAATGCTACATAACGTTATACGTTATATCGTAATACCATATTGCGTTATGCGTTATATCGTAATACTACATACCGTTGTACGTTATATTGTAATACTATACAACGTTATACGTTATATCGTAATGCTACATAACGTTATACGTTATATCGTAATACCATATAACGTAATACGTTATAACGTTGTACTACATATCGTTATACGTTATATCGTAGTACCATATAACGTTATACGTTATATCGTAATACCATATACGTTATACGTTATAACGTAATTCTACATATCGTTATACGTGATGTCGTAGTAATATATAACGTTATACGTTATATCGTAATGCTACATAATGTTACACGTTATAACGTAACACTACATATCGTTATACGTTATGTCGTAGTGAAATACGACGTTATACGTTATATCGTAATGTTACATAACGTTATACGTTATATCGTAAGACAACATATCGTTATACGTTATATCGTAATACCATTTAACGTAATACGTTATAACGTAGTACTACATATCGTTATACGCTATATCGTAGTACCATAAGACGTTATACGTCATATCGTAATACCATATAACGTGATACGTTATATCGTAATACTACATACCGTTGTACGTTATATCGTAATACCATATAATGTTATACGTTACAAAGTAATGCTACATAACGTTATACGTTATATCGTAATACTACATATCGTTATACGTTATATCATATTACCTTATAAGGTTATACGTTATATCGTAATCCTACATAACGTTATACGATGTAACGAATTACTACATATCGTTATACGTTATATCGTAATACCATATAACGTTATACGTTATAACGTAGTACTACATATCGTAATACGTTATGTCGTAGTAAAATATAACGTTATACGTTATATCGTATTACTATATAACGTTATTCGTTATAACGTAATTCTACGTAACGTTATACGTTATATCGTAATGCTACATAATGTTATACGTTATATCGTAATACTATGTAACGCTATACGTTATATCGTAATGCTACATAACGTTATGCGTTATAT
>NW_025218002.1:0-1120 GCF_014825855.1 Bombus pyrosoma | reverse complement strand
GTATTACATTATAACGTATAACGTTGTGTGGTGTTACGATATGACGTATAAGGTTATATAGTATTACGATATAACGTATAACGTTATGTGGTGTTACGAAATGATGTATAACGTTATGTAGTATTACGTTATAACGTATAACGTTATGTGGTATTACGATATAACGTATGGCGTTATGTGGTATTACGATATGACGTATAACGTAATGTAGTATTAGGATGTAGCGTATAACGTCATATAGCAATACGATATAACTTATAACGTTATGTGGTGTTGCGATATGACGTATAACGTAATGTAGTATTAGGATATAGCGTATAACGTCATATAGCAATACGATATAACGTATAACGTTATGTGCTGTTACGATAAGATGTATAACGTTATATAGTATTCCGTTATAACGTATAACGTTATGTGGTATTACAATATAGCGTATGACGTTATGTGGTACTACGATATAACGTATAACGTTATGTGGTGTTACGGTATGACGTCTATCGTTATACAGTATTACATTATAACGTATAACGTTGTGTGGTGTTACGATATGACGTATAAGGTTATATAGTATTACGATATAACGTATAACGTTATGTGGTGTTACGAAATGATGTATAACGTTATGTAGTATTACGTTATAACGTATAACGTTATGTGGTATTACGATGTAACGTATGGCGTTATGTGGTATTACGATATGACGTATAACGTAATGTAATATTAGGATGTAGCGTATAACGTCATATAGCAATACGATATAACGTATAACGTTATGTGGTGTTACGATATGAAGTATAACGTAATGTAGTATTAGGATATAGCGTATAACGTCATATAGCAATACGATATAACGTATAACGTTATGTGGTGTTACGATATGACGTATAACGTTATATAGTATTACGTTATAACGTATAACGTTATGTGGTATTAGAATATAGCGTATGACGTTATGTGGTACTACGATATAACGTATAACGTTATGTGGTGTTACGGTATGACGTCTAACGTTATACAGTATTACATTATAACGTATAACGTTGTGTGGTGTTACGATATGACGTATAAGGTAATATAGTATTACGTTATAACGTATAACGTTATGTGGTATTACGAT
>NW_025218001.1:0-1120 GCF_014825855.1 Bombus pyrosoma | reverse complement strand
CGCAGTGCTACACAACGTTATACGTTATAACGTAATACTATATAACGTTATATGCTATAACGTAATACTATACAAGGCTAAACGATATATCGTAATACCACATATCGTTATACGTTATCTCGTAGCACCACATAACGATACACGTTATATCGCAATACCACATAACGTTATACGTTATATCGTATTGCTATATGGCGTTTTACTTTATATCCTAATACTACATTACGTTATACGTCATATCGTAATACCACATAACGTTATACGTTATATCGTAATACCACATAACGTTATACGTTATATCGTATTGCTATATGACGATATACGTTATATCCTAATACTACATTACGTTATACCTTATAACGTAATACTATGTAATGTTATACGTCATATCGTAAAACCAAACAACGTTATACCTTATATCGTAGTACCACATAACGTTATACCTTATCACGTAATACTATATAATGTTATACGTCATATCGTAGTACCCCATAATGTTATACGTTATATCGTAATACTATATAATGTTATACGTCTTATCGTAATACCACATAACGTTATACGTTATATCCGATTGCTATATGGCGTTATACGTTATATCCTAATACTATTACGTTATACGTCATATCGTAATCCCACATAACGTTATACGTCATATCGTAACACCTCATAACGTTATACGTTATATCGTATTGCTATATGACGATGTACGTTATATCCTATTACTACATTACGTTATACCTTATAGCGTAATACTATATAATGTTATACGTCATATCGTAATACCAAACAACGTTATACCTTATATCGTAGTACCACATAACGTTATACGTTATATCGTATCACCACATAACGTTATACGTTATAACGTAATACTATATAACGATATACGTCATATCGTAACACCACATAACGTTATACGTTATAACGTAATACTATATAACGTTATACCTTATATCGTAATACCACATAACGTTATACGTTATAACGTAATACTATATAATGTTATACGTCATATCGTAATACCAAACAACGTTATACCTTATATCGTAGTACCACATAACGTTATACGTTATATCGTATCACCACATAACGTTATACGTTATAACGTAATACTATA
>NW_025218000.1:0-1120 GCF_014825855.1 Bombus pyrosoma | reverse complement strand
ACTACTTAACGTTATATCTTATATCGTAATACTACATAACGTTATACGTTATATCGTAACAGTATATAACGTTACACGTTATATCGTAATGCTACATAACGTTATACGTTACAACGTAATAGTACATCACGTTATACGTTATAACGTATTACCATATAACGTTATATGTTACAACGTAACGCTACGTAACGTTATATGTTATATCGTAATACTACATAACGTTATACGTTATAACGTAATGCTACATTACGTTATATGTTACATCGTAATACTACATAACGTTATACGTTATATCGTAACAGTATATAACGTTATACGTTATAACGTAATAGTATATATCGTTATACGTTATAACGTAATAGTATATAACGTTATACGTAATAACGTAACGCTACATAACGTTATACCTTACAACGTAATACTATATAACGTTATACGTTATAACGTACGGTTACATAACTTTATATGATATATCGTAATACTACATAACATTATACGTTATAACGCAATACTACATCACGTTATACGTTATAACCTAATACTATATAACGTTATTCGTTATAACGTAATTCCATATAACGTAAAACGTTATAACGTAATTACATATAACGTTATACCTTATAACGTAATACTATATAACGTTAAACGTTGTATCGTAATACTACATAACGTTATACGTTATAACGTATTACCATATAACGTTATACGTTATAACGTAATGCTACATAACGTTATACGTTATATCGTAACAGTATATAACGTTATACTTTATAACGTAATAATATATAACGTTATACATTACAACGTAATGCTACGTTACGCTATATGTTCTATCGTAATACTACAAAACGTTCTACGTTATAACGTAATGCTACATATCGTTATACCTTATAACGTAATACTATGTAACGTTAAACGTTATATCGTAATACTACATAACGTTATACGTTATAACGTATTACCATATAACGTTATACGTTATAACGTAATGCTACATAACGTTATACGTTATATCGTAACAGTATATAACGTTATACTTTATAACGTAATAGTGTATAACGTTATACCTTACAACGTAATACTATATAACGTTATACGTTATAACGTAATGTTACATAAC
>NW_025217999.1:0-1120 GCF_014825855.1 Bombus pyrosoma | reverse complement strand
TGTTATACGTTATATCGTAGTACTACATATCCTTATACGTTATATCCTAATACTACATAACGTTATACGTTATATCCTAATACTACATAACGTTATACGTTATATCGTAATACTACATAACGTTATACGATAAAACGTAATAGTACCTAATGTTATACGTTATATCGTAATACTATATAACGTTATACGTTATATCATAATGCTACATAACTTTATACGTTATATCGTTATGCTACACAACGTTATACGCTATAACTTAATACTACATAACGTTATACGTAATATCGAAATGCTACATAACGATGTAAGTAATATCGTAATACTATATAACGTTATACGTTATAAGGTAATACTACATAGCGTTATACGTTATAGCGTAATACTACATAACGTTATGCGTTATATCGTAATGCTACATAACGTTATACGTTATATCGTAATACTATATAACGTTATACGATATAACGTAATAGTACATAATGTTATACGTTATATCGTAATACTACATATCCATATACGTTATATCCTAATACTACATAACGTTATGCGTTATATCATAATGCTACATGACGATATACGTGATATCGTAATACTATATATCGTTATAAGTTATATCATATTACCATATAACGTTATACGTTATGTCGGAATACTACATATCGTTATACGTTGTATTGTAATGCTACATAACGATATACGTTATATCGTAATACTCATATAGTTATACGTTATATCGTAATACCATATAACGTTATACGTTATAACGTAATAGTACATAATGTTATATGTTGTATCGTAATACTACATATCGTTATACGATATAACGTAATAGAACATAACGTTATACGTTATATCGTAATACTATATAACGTTATACGTTGTAACGTAATACTACATATCGTTATAAGTAATATCATAATGCTACATAACGTTATACGTTATATCGAAATGCTACATAGCGTTATACGTTATATCGTAACACCATATAACGTTATACGTTATAATGTAATAGTACATAATGTTATACGTTATATAGTAATACTACATATCCTTATACGTTATATCGTAATACTACATAACGTTATACGTTATATCATAATGCTACAAAACGTTATACGTT
>NW_025217998.1:0-1121 GCF_014825855.1 Bombus pyrosoma | reverse complement strand
TTATGTGGTACTACGATATAACGTATAACGTTATATAGTAATTCCATATAACGTATAACGTAATATGGTACTACGATATAACGTATAACGATATATAGTATTACGATATAACGTATCACATTATATGGTATTACGATATAACGTATAAGGATATGTTGTAATACGATATAACGTATAACGTTATGTAGCATTACGATATCACGTATAACGTTATGTAGCATTACGTCATAATGTATAACGTTATATAGTATTACGATTTAACGTATAACGTTATATGGTACTACGATATAACGTATACGGATATGTAGTATTACGTTATAATGTATAACGTTATATAGTATTACGATATAACGTATAACGTTATATGGTACTACGATATAACGTATAACGATATGTAGTATTACGTTATAACGTATAACGTTATGTAGCATTACGATATAACGTATAACGTTATATGGTACTACGATATAACGTATAACGATATGTAGCGTTACGTTATAACGTATAACGTAATGTAGTATTACGTAACAACGTATAACGCTATATAGTATTACGATATAACGTATAACGTTAAGTAGCATTACGATATAACGCATAACGTTATGTAGTATCGCGTTATAGCGTATAACGTTATATAGTATTACGATATGACGTATAACGTTATGTGGTACTACGATATAACGTATAACGTTATATAGTAATTCCATATAACGTATAACGTAATATGGTACTACGATATAACGTATAACGATATGTAGTATTACGTTATAACGTATAACGTTATGTAGTGCTACGTAACAACGTATAACGCTATATAGTATTACGATATAACGTATAACGTTGTTTGGTATTACGATATGACGTATAACATTATATAGTATTACGTTATAAGGTATAACGTAATGTAGTAATAGGATATAACGTATATCGTCATATAGCAATACGATATAACTTATAACGTTATGAGGTGTTACGATATGACGTATAACGTTATGTGGGATTACGATATGACGTATAACATAATAGTATTAGGATATAACGTATAACGTCATATAGCAATACGACATAACGTATAACGTTATGTGGTATTACGATAAGACGTATAACATTATATAGTATTA
>NW_025217997.1:0-1121 GCF_014825855.1 Bombus pyrosoma | reverse complement strand
GTATTAGGATGTAACGTATAACGTTATGTAGTATTACGATATGACGTATAACGTTATGTAGCATTACGTTATAACGTATAACGTTATGTAGATATATATTATAACGTATAACGTTATGTAGCATTACGTTATAACGTATAACGCTATGTAGATATATGTTATAACGTATAACGTTATGTAGCATTGCGTTATAACGTAGGACGTTATGTAGATATATGTTATAACGTAAAACGTTATGTAGCATTACGTTATAACGTATAACGTTATGTAGATATATGTTATAACGTATAACGTTATGCATCATTACGCTATAACGTATAACGTTATGTAGATATGTGTTATAACGTATGGCGTTATGCAGTATTACGATATAACATATAACGTTATTTAACATTACGTTGTAACGTGTGACGTTATGTAGCATTACGTTATAACGTATTACGTTATGTCGAATATGTTATAACGTATGGCGTTATGCAGTATTACGATATAACATATAACGTTATATAGCAATACGTTATAACGTATAACGATATATGGTATTAGGATGTAACGTATAACGTTATGTAGCTTTACGTTATAACGTATAACGCTATGTAGATGTATGTTATAACGTATAACGTTATGTAGCATTACCTTATAACGTATAACGTTACGTAGTATTACGTTATAACGTATAACGTTATGTAGTATTACGCTATAACGTATAACGTTATGTCATATTACGATATAACGTATAACGTCATGTAGTATTACGTTATAGCGTATAACGTTATGTAGCATTACGTTATAACGTATAACGTTATGTACTATTACGTTATAACGTATAACGTTTTGCAATATTCCGATATAACGTATAAGGTCATGTAGTATTACGTTATAGCGTATAACGTTATGTAACATTACGCTCTAACGTATAACATTATGTAGCATTACGTTATAACGTATAACGTTATATAGCAATACGTTATAAGGTATAACGTCATATGGTATTAGGATGTAACGTATAACGTTATGTAGCATTACGTTATAACATATAGCGATATGCAGTATTACGATATAACGTATAACGTTATGTAGTATTACGTTATAACGTATAACGTTATGTCATATTACGATAT
>NW_025217996.1:0-1121 GCF_014825855.1 Bombus pyrosoma | reverse complement strand
TATAACGTTATGTAGCATTATGATATAACGTATAACGTTATATAGCATTACGTTATAACGTATAACGTTATGTATCATTACTGTATAATGTCTAACGTTATGTAACATTATGACATAACCTATAACGTTATATAGCATTACGTTATAACGTATAACGTTATGTGGTATTACCTTATAACGTATAACGTTATATAGTATTACGTTATATCGTATAACGTTTTGTATCATTACGGTATAACGTATTACGTTATGTAGTATTACGTTATAACGTAATACGATATATAGCATTACGTTATAACGTATAACGTTATGTATCAATACGGTATAACGCATAACGTTATGTAGCATTATTATATAACGTATAACGTTATATGGCATTACGATATATATCGTATAACGTTATGTAGCATTACTGTATAACGTCTAACGCTATGTAGCATTATGATATAACGTATAACGTTATATAGCATTACGTTATAACGTATAACGTTATATAGTATTACGTTATAACGTTTAACGTTATGTAGCATTACGATATAACGTATAACGTTATATAGCATTACGTTATAATGTATAACGTTATGTATCAATACGGTATAACGTATAACGTTATGTAGCATTATGATATAACGTATAACGTTATATAGCATTACGTTATAATGTATAACGTTATGTATCAATACGGTATAACGCATAACGTTATGTAGCATTATTATATAACGTATAACGTTATATGGCATTACCTTATATCGTATAACGTTATGTAGCATTACTGTATAACGTCTAACGTTATGTAGCATTATGATATAATGTATAACGTTAAATAGCAGTACGTTATAACGTATAACGTTATATAGCATTATGATATAACGTATAACGTTATATAGCATTACGTTATAACGAATAACGATATGTAGCATTACGGTATAACGTATAACGTTATGTAGCGTTACTGTATAACGTTAAACGTTATGTAGCATTATGATGTAATGTATAACGTTATATAGCATTACGTTATAATGTATAACGTTATATAGTCTTACGTTATAACGTATAACGTTATATAGCATTACGTTATAACGTATAACGTTATATAGTACTACGTTATAACGTATAACGTT
>NW_025217995.1:0-1121 GCF_014825855.1 Bombus pyrosoma | reverse complement strand
CTTATACGTTATATCGTAATACTACATAACGTTATACGTTATATCGTAATGCTACATAACGTTATACGTTTTATCGTTATATTACATAGCGTTATGCGTTATAACGTTATACTACATAACGTTATACGTTATAACGTAATAGTACATAACGCTATACGTTATATCTTAATACTACATATCGTTATACATTATATCGTAAAACTACATATCTTTATACGTTATAAGGTAATACTACATGACGTTATCAGTTATAAGGTAATACTACATAGCGTTATATGTTATACAGTAGTACTACATATAGTTATAAGTTATATCGTAATATCATATAACGTTATACGTTATACCGTAATACTACATATCGTTTTACGTTATATCGTAATGCTACATAACGTTATACGTTATATCGTAATACTATATAAAGTTATACGTTATAAGGTAATAGTACATGGCGTTATACGTTATATCGTATTACCATATAACGTCATACGTTATAACGTCCTACCACATAACGTTACACGTTATTAGGTAATACTACATAGCGTTGTGCGTTATAACGTTATACTACATAACGTTATAAGTTATAGCGGAATAGTACATAACGTGATACGTTATATCTTAATACTACATATCGTTATACATTATATCATAATACTACATACCGTTATACGTTCTAAGGTAATACTACAGAACGTTATACGTTATAAGGTAATACTACATAACGTTATATGTTATATCGTACTACCATATAACGTTATACGTTATATCGTAGTACAATATAACGTTACACGTTATAATGTAATACTACATAACGTTATACGTTATATCGTAATACCATAAAACGTTATACGTTATAAAGTAATATTACATAGCGTTATACGTTATATCATATTACCATATAACGTTATACGTTATATCGTAATAATATATATCGTTATACGTTATATCGTAATGCTACATAACGATATACGTTATATCGTAATACTATATGACGTTATACGTTATAAGGTAATACTACATAGCGTTAAAAGTTATAACGTAATACTACATAACGTTATACGTTATAACGTAATACTACAAAACGTTATACGTTCTATCGTAATACTACATAACGTTATACGCTA
>NW_025217994.1:0-1122 GCF_014825855.1 Bombus pyrosoma | reverse complement strand
TATACGTCATATCTAACACCACATAACGATATACGTTATATCGTAATACCACATATCCTTATACGTTATAACGTAGTTCCATATAACGGTATACGTCATATCGAAACACCACATAACGTTATACGTTATATCGTAGTACCACATAACGTTATACGTTATAACGTCATACTATATAACGTTATACGATATATCCTGATACTACATTACGTTATACGTCATATCGTAATACCACATAACTTTATACGTTATATCGTATTGCTATGTGACGTTATACGTCATATCCTAGCACTACATTACCTTATACGCCATATCGTTATACCACATAACGTTATACGTTATAACGTAATACTATAAAACGGTTTACGTCATATCGTACCACCACATAACGTTATACGTTATAACGTAATACTATATAACGTTATGCGTTATATCGTGATACCACATATCGTTATACATTTAACGTAATGCTATATAACGTTATACGCCATATCGTAACGCCACATAACCTTATACGTCATATCGTAATACCACACAACGTTATACGTTATATCCTAATACTACATTACGTTATACGTCATATCATAATACCACATAACGTTACACGTTATAATGTAATACTATATAACGTTATACGTTATATCCTGATACTACATTACGTTATACGTCATATGGTAATACCACATAACGTTATACGTTATAACGTAATACTATATAACGGTATACGTCATATCGTAACACCATATAACGTTATACGTTATAACGTAATACTATATAACGTTATACGTCATATCGTATTACCACATAACGTTATACGTTATATCCTAATACTATATTACGTAATATGTTATATCGTAGTACCACATAACGTTATACGTTATAACGTAATGCTATATAACGTTATACGTTATATCCTGATACTACATTACGTTATACGTCATATCGTAATACCACATAACGTTATACGTTATAACGTAATACTATATAACGTTACACGTCATATCGTAACACCACATAACGTTATACGTTATATCGTAATACCACATATCCTTATACGTTATAGCGTAGTACTATATAACGCTATACGTCATATCGTAATACCACATAACGTTATACTTTATATCG
>NW_025217993.1:0-1122 GCF_014825855.1 Bombus pyrosoma | reverse complement strand
TAAGGTAATACGCTATAACGTAACACTATATAACGTTATACGTTACAACGCAATAATACATAACGTTATACGTTATAACGTAGTACTACATGATTTTATACGTTATACCGTAATGCTACTTAACGTTATACGTTATACCGTAATGCTACATAACGTTATACGTTATAACGTAATACTATATAACGTTATACGTTATACCATAGTGCTACATAACGTTATACGTTATACCGTAATACTACATAACGTAATACGTTCTATCGTAATGCTACATAACGTTATACGTTATAACGTAATACTATATAACGTTATACGCTATAACGTAATGCTACATAACGTTATACGTTATACCGTAATGCTACATAGCGTTATTAGTTATACCGTAATACTACATAACGTTTTACGTTATAACGTAATACTATATGACGTTATACGTTATAACGTAATGCTATATAGCGTTATACGATATAACGTAATACTATATAACGTTATACGTTATACCGTAGTGCTACATAACGTTATACGTTATACCGTAATACTACATAACGTAATACGTTATAACGTAATACTATATGACGTTATACGTTATACAGTAATGCTATATAACGTTATACGCTATATCATAATGCTACATAACGTTATACGTAATACCGTAATGCTACATAACGTTATACGTTATACCGTAATGCTAAATAGCGTTATACGTTATATCGTAATGCTACACAATGTTATACGTTATACCGTTATGCTACGTAACGTTATACGTTATAACGTAATACTATATAACGTTATACGTTATAACGTAATGCTATATAACGTTATACGATATAACGTAATACTATATAACGTTATACGTTATACCGTAGTGCTACATAACGTTATACGTTATACCGTAATACTACATAACGTAATACGTTATATCGTATTGCTACATAACGTTATACGTTATAACGTAATACTATATAACGTTATACGCTATAACGTAATACTACATAACGTTATACGTTATACCGTAATGCTACATAGCGTTATTAGTTATACCGTAATACTACATAACTTTTTACGTTATAACGTAATACTATATAACGTTATACGTTATAACGTAATGCTATATAACGTTATACG
>NW_025217992.1:0-2339 GCF_014825855.1 Bombus pyrosoma | reverse complement strand
AACGTTATACGTTATATCGTAATGCTACATAACGTTATTCGTTATATCGTAATACTACATAACGTTATACGTTATATCGTAATGCTACATAACGTTATACGTTATATCGTAATGATACATAACGTTATACGGTATATCGTAATAATACATAACGTTATACGTTATATCGTAACGATACATAACGTTATACGTTATATCGTAACGATACATAACGTTATACGCTATATCGTAATGCTACATAACGTTATACGTTATATCGGAATGCTACACATCGTTATACGTTATATCGTAGTGCTACATAACGTTATACGTTATATCGTAATGCTACATAACGTTATTCGTAATATCGTAATGCTACATAACGTTATACGTTATATCGTAATATTACATAACGTTATACGTTATATCGTAATGCTACATAACGTTATACGTTATATCGTAATGCTACATAACGTTATACGTTATATCGTAATATTACATAACGTTATACGTTATATCGTAATGCTACACATCGTTATACGTTATATCGTAATGCTACATAACGTTATTCGTTATATCGTAATGCTATATAACGTTATACGTTATGACGTAATATTACATAATGTTATACGTTATATCGTAATACTACATAACGTTATACGTTATATCGTAATGCTACATAACGTTATACGGTATATCGTAATAATACATAACGTTATACGTTATATCGTAACGATACATAACGTTATATGTTATATCGTAACGATACATAACGTTATACGTTATATCGTAATGCTACATAAAGTTATACGTTATATCGGAATGCTACACATCGTTATACGTTATATCGTAGTGCTACATAACGTTATAAGTTATATCGTAATGCTACATAACGTTATTCGTAATATCGTAATGCTACATAACGTTATACGTTATATCGTAATAGTACATAACGTTATACGTTATATCGTAATGCTACATAACGTTATACGTTATATCGTAATGCTACATAACGTTATACGTTATATCGTAATGCTACATAACGTTATACGTTGTATCGTAATATTACATAACGTTATACGTTATATCGTAATGCTACACATCGTTATACGTTATATCGTAATGCTACATAACGTTATTCGTTATATCGTAATGCTATATAACGTTATACGTTGTGACGTAATATTACATAACGCTATACGTTATATCGTAATACTACATAACGTTATACGTTATATCGTAGTGCTACATAACGTTGTACGTTATATCGTAATGCTACATAACGTTATACGTTATATCGTAGTGCTACATAACGTTATACGTTATATGGTAATACTACATAACGTTATTCGTTATATCGTAATACTACATAACGTTATACGTTATATCGAAATGCTACATAACGTTATACGTTATATCGTAATGATACATAACGTTATACGCTATATCGTAATAATACATAACGTTATACGTTATATCGTAATGCTACATAACGTTATACGTTATATCGTAATGCTACATAACGTTATACGTTATATCGTAATATTACATAACGTTATACGTTAT
This sequence comes from Bombus pyrosoma, assembly GCF_014825855.1. NCBI lineage: Eukaryota > Metazoa > Arthropoda > Insecta > Hymenoptera > Apidae > Bombus > Bombus pyrosoma. The sequence goes on along the minus strand of NW_025217992.1, from coordinate 794 downwards.
ATCGTAATGCTACACATCGTTATACGTTATATCGTAATGCTACATAACGTTATTCGTTATATCGTAATGCTATATAACGTTATACGTTGTGACGTAATATTACATAACGTTATACGTTATATCGTAATACTACATAACGTTATACGTTATATCGTAGTGCTACATAACGTTATACGTTATATCGTAATGCTACATAACGTTATACGTTATATCGTAGTGCTACATAACGTTATACGTTATATGGTAATACTACATAACGTTATTCGTTATATCGTAATGCTACATAACGTTATACGTTATATCGTAATACTACATAACGATATACGTTATATCGTAATGCTACATAACGTTATACGTTATATCGTAATGATAAATAACGTTATACGTTATATCGTAATGCTACAAAACCTTATACGATATATCGTAATACTACATAACGTTATACGTTATATCGTAATGCTACATAACGTTATACGTTATATCGCAGTGATACATATCGTTATACGTTATATCGTAATAATACATAACGTTATACGTTATATCGTAATGCTACATAACGTTATACGCTATATCGTAATGCTACATAACGTTATACGTTATATCGTAATGCTACATAACGTTATACGTTATATCGTGATGCTACATAACGTTATACGTTATATCGTAATGCTTCATAACGTTATTCGTTATATCGTAATGCTACATAACGTTATTCGTTATATCGTAATGCTACATAACGTTATACGTTATGACGTAATATTACATAACGTTATACGTTATATCGTAATGATACA
>NW_025217991.1:0-1122 GCF_014825855.1 Bombus pyrosoma | reverse complement strand
AACATATTACGTTATGTAGTATTACATTATATCGTATAACGTTATATACTATTTGCTTATGACGTATAACATTATATAGTATTACGTTATAACGTATAACGTTATATAGCATTACATTATAACGTATAACGTTATGTGGTATTACGATATAACGTATTACGTTATGTAGTATTACATTATAACGTATAACGTTATATACAATTAGCTTATAACGTATAACGTTATCTAGTATTACGTTATAGCGTATAACGTTATATAGCATTACGTTATAACGTATAACGTTATGTGTTACTACGATATAACGTATTACGTTATGTAGTATTACATTATAACGTATAACGTTATATACTATTAGCTTATAACGTATAACGTTATGTAGTATTACGTTATAGCGTATAACGTTATATAGCATTACGTTATAACGTATAAAGTTATGTGTTACTACGATATAACGTATTACGTTATGTAGAATTACATTATAAAGTATAACTTTATACACTATTAGCTTATAACGTATAACTTTATGTAGCATTACGTTATAACGTATAACGTTATATAGTATTACGTTATAACGTATAACGTTACATGGCATTACATTATAAGGTATAACGGTATGTGGTATGACAATATAACGTATTACGTTATATAGTATTACATTATAACGTTTGACGCTATATACTATTAGCTTATAACGTATAACGTTATATAGCATTACGTTATAACGTATAACGTTATGTGGTATTACGATATAACGTATTACGTTATGTAGTATTACATTATAACGTATAACGTTATATACTATTAGCTTATAACTTATAAAGTTATATAGCACTTCGTTATAACGTATAACGGTATGTGGTATTACGATATAACGTATTACGTTATGTAGTATTACATTATAACGTATAACGTTATATACTATCAGCTTATAACGTATAACGATATATAGTATTACATTATAACGTATGACGCTATATACTATTAGCTTATAACTTATAACGTTATATAGCATTACGTTATAACGTATAACGGTATGTGGTATTACGATATAACGTATTACGTTATGTAGTATTACATTATAACGTATAACGTTATATACTATTAGCTTATAACGTATAACGA
>NW_025217990.1:0-1123 GCF_014825855.1 Bombus pyrosoma | reverse complement strand
TAACGTTATGTAGTATTACGATATGACGTATAACATTATGTAGCATTAGGTTATAACGTATAACGTTATGTACTATTATGTTGTAACGTATAACGTAATGTACTATTACGTTATAGCGTATAACGTTATGTAGTATAACGATAAGACGTATAACGCTATATAGTATAACGATATAACGTATAGCATTATGTAGTATTACGATGTAACGTATAACGTTGTGTAGCATTAGGTTATAACTTATAACGTTATGTACTATTGTGTTATAACTTATAACGTTATGCACTATTATGTAATAACGTATAACGTTATGTAGTATTACGATATAACGTATAACGTTATGTAGCAATATGTTATAACGTATAACGTTATGTACTATTATGTTATAACGTATAATGTTATGTACTACTACGTTATAGCGTATAACGTTATGTAGCATATCGATGTTACGTATAACGTTATATAGCATTAGGTTATAACGTATAACGTTATGTACTATTATGTTATAACGTATAACGTTATGTACTATTACGCTCTAACGTATAACGTTATGTAGCATTTCCTTATAACGTATAACGTTATGTACTATTATGTTATAACGTACAACATTATGTAGTAATACGATATATCGTATAACGATATGTACTCTTATTTTATAACGTATAACGTTATGTAGTATTACGATATAACGTATAACGTTGTGTAGCATTAGGTTATAACGTATAACGTTATGTACTATTGTGTTATAACTTATAACATTATGCACTATTATGTTATAACGTATAACGTTATGTAGTATTACAATAAAACGTATAACGTTATATAGTATAACGATATAACGTATAACGTTATGTAGTATTACGATATAACGTATAACGTTATGTAGTATTACGATATAACGTATAACGTTATGTAGCATTAGGTTATAACGTATAACGTTATGTAGTATTACGATATGACGTATAACGTTATGTAGCATTAGGTCATAACGTATAACGTTATGTACTATTATGTTATAACGTATAACGTTATGTACTATTACGTTATAGCGTATAACGTTATGTAGTATAACGATAAGACGTATAACGTTATATAGTATAACGATATAACGTATAACGTTATGTAG
>NW_025217989.1:0-1123 GCF_014825855.1 Bombus pyrosoma | reverse complement strand
CGTATAACGTTATGCAGCTTTACGATATAACGTATAACGTTATGTAGCATTACGTCATAATGTATAACGTCATGTAGTATTACGTTATAACGTATAACGTTATGTAGCATTACGTTATAACGTATAACGTTATTTAGCTTTACGTTATAACGTATAACGTTATATGGTAATACGTTATAACGTATAACGTTATGTAGTATTACGATATAACGTATAACGTTATGTAGTTTTACGTTATAATGTATAACGTTATGCAGCTTTACGACATAACGTATAACGTTATGCAGCTTTACGACATAACGTATAACGTTATGTAGCATTACGTTATAACGTATAAGGTTATGTAGTATAACGTTATAACGTATAACGTTATGTAGCATTACGTTATAACGTATAAAGTTATGTAGCTTTACGTTATAACGTATAACGTTATGCAGCATTACGTTATACCGTATATAGTTATGTTGCTTTACGTTATAACGTATAACGTTATGTAGCATTACGATATAACTTATAACGTTATGTGGCATTACGATATAATGTATAACGTTATGTAGTATTACGTTATAGCGTATAACGTTATATGGTAATATGTTATAACGTATAACGTAATGTAGTATTACGATATTACGTATAACGTTATGTAGCTTTACGTTATAACGTATAACGTTATATGGTAATACGTTATAACGTATAACGTTATGTAGCATTACGTTATACCGTATATCGTTATGTTGCTTTACGTTATAACGTATAACGATATGTAGCATTACGATATAACGTATAACGTTATGTAGCATTACGTTATAACGTATAACCTTATGTAGTATACCGTTATAACGTACAACGCTATGTAGTAATTCGTTGTAACGTATAACGTTATATGGTAATACTTTATAACGTATAACGTTTTATGGTAATACGTTATAACGTATAACGTTATGTAGCATTATGTTATAACGTATATCGTTATGTTGCTTTACGTTATAACGTATAACGTTATCTGGTAGTACGTTATACCGTATAACGTTATGTAGTATTACGATATAACGTATAACGTTATGTAGTATTACGTTATAGCGTATAACGTTATGCAGCTTTACGATATAACGTATAACGTTAC
>NW_025217988.1:0-1123 GCF_014825855.1 Bombus pyrosoma | reverse complement strand
GGTAATGTAGTACTAGGATATAACGTATAACGTCACTTAGCAATACGATATAACGTATAAAGTTATGTGGCGTTACGATATGACGTATAACGTTATATAGCATTACGTTACAATGTATAACGATATGTGGTATTACGATATAACGTATAACGTGATGTGGTGTTACGATATGACGTATAACGTTATATAGTGTTACGTTTTAACGTATAATGTTATGTGGTATTACGATATGAGGTATAACGTTATATAATATTACGTTATAACGTATAACGTTATGTGGTGTTACGATATGACGTATACCGTTATATAGAATTACGTTATAACGTATAACGTTATAACGTATTACCATATGACGTATAACGTAATGTAGTATTAGGATATAACGTATAACGTCATATAGCAATACTATATAACGTATAACGTGATGTGGTGCTAAGATATGACGTATAACGTTATATAGTATCAGGCTATAATGTATAACGTTATGTGGTATTACGATATGACGTATAACGTAATGTAGTATCAGGATATAACGTATAACGCTATATAGTATTAACGTATAACGTTATGTGGTACTACGATATAACGTATAACGTCTTATAGTATTAGGATATAACGTATAACGTTGTGTGGTATTACGATATGACGTATAACGTAATGTAGTATTAGGATATAACGTATAACTGTGTGGTATTACGATATGACGTATAACGTTATGTGGTGTTACGTTATAACGTATAACGTTATGTGGTATAACGATATGGCGTATAAGGTAATGTAGTACTAGGATATACCGTATAACGTCACATAGCAATACGATATAACGTATAAAGTTATGTGGTGTTACGATATGACGTATAAAGTTATATAGTACTACGATATAACGTATATGGATATGTGGTATTACGATATAACGTATAACGCTATGTGGTGTTACGATATGACGTATAACGTTATATAGTATTACGTTATAACGTATAACGTTATGTGGTATTACGATATGACGTATAACGTAATGTAGTATCAGGATATAACGTATAACGTTATATCGTATTACGTTATAACGTATAACGTTATGTGGTACTACGATATAACGTATAACGTAATATAGTATTAGGATATA
>NW_025217987.1:0-1123 GCF_014825855.1 Bombus pyrosoma | reverse complement strand
TCATGTAGCATTACGTTATAACGTATAACGTTATATAGTATTACGTTATAACGTATAACGTTATGTACTATTACGTTATAACGTACAACGTTTTGTCATATTGCGATATAACGTATAAGGTCATGTAGTATTACGTTATAGCGTATAACGTTATGTAGCATTACGTTATAACGTATAACGTAATGTAGACATATGTTATAACGTATAACGTTATATAGCAATACGTTATATCGTATAACGTTATATGGTATTAGGATGTAACGTATAACGTTATGTAGCATTACGTTATAACATATAGCGAAATGTAGTATTAGGATATAACGTATAATGTTATGTAGCTTTACGTTATAACGTATAACGATACGTAGATGTATGTTATAACGTATAACGTTATGTAGCATTACGTTATAACGTATAACGTTACGTAGTATTACGTTATAACCTATAACGTTATGTAGTATTACGTTATAACGTATAACGATATGTCATATTACGATAAAACGTATAACGTCATGTAGTATTACGTTATAGCGTATAACGTTATGTAGCATTACGTTATAACGTATAACGTTTTGTCATATTGCGATATAACGTATAAGGTAATGTAGTATTACGTTATAGCGTATAACGTTATGTAGCATTACGTTATAACGTATAACGTTATGCAGACATATGTTATAACGTATAACGTTATATGGTATTAGGATGTAACGTATAACGTTATGTAGCAATACATTATAACGCATAACGTTATGTAGCATTACGTTATAACGTATAACGTTATATAGTATTACGTTATAACGTATAACGTTATATGGTATTAGGATGTAACGTATAACGTTATGTAGCATTACGTTATAACATATAGCGGTATGTAGTATTACGATATAACGTATAACGTTATGTAGCATTACGTTATAACGTATAACGCTGTATAGTATTACGTTATAACGTATAACGTTATATGGTATTAGGATGTAACGTATAACGTTATGTAGCATTACGTTATAACGTATAACGCTATGTAGCATTACGTTATAACATATAGCGGTATGTAGTATTACGATATAACGTATAACGTTATGTAGCATTACGTTATAACGTATAACGCTATATAGTATTA
>NW_025217986.1:0-1123 GCF_014825855.1 Bombus pyrosoma | reverse complement strand
ATGTAGCTTTATGATATAACGTATAACGTTATATAGCATTACGGTATAATGTATAACGTTATGTAGCATCACGTTATAACGTGTAACGATACGTAGCATTACGTTATAAATTATAATGTTACATAGCATTACGTTATAACGTATAACGTTATGTAGCATTACGGTATAACGTATAACGTTATATAGCATTGCGTAATAATATATAACGTTTTGTAGCATTATGATATAACGTATAACGTTACATAGTATTACGTTATAACGTATAACGTTATGTAGCATTACGTTATAACGTGTAACGTTATATAGTATTACGTTATAACGTATAACGTTATGTAGTATTACGTTATAACTAATAACGATATGTAGCATTACGTTATAACGTTATAACGTTATATAGTATTTCGTTATAACGTATAACGTCATGTAGCATTTCGGTATAACGTATAACGTTATGCAACATTATGATATAACGTATAAAGTTACATAGCTGTTCGTTATAACGTATAACGTTATGTAGCATTATGATATAACGTATAAGGTTACATAGCATTACGTTGTAAAGTATAACGTTATGTAGCATTACGATATATCGTGTAACGTTATATAGCTTTACGTTATAACGTATAACGTTTTGTAGCATTATGATATAACGTATAACGTTATGCAGCATTACGGTATAACGTATAACGTTATATAGTATTACGTTATAACGTATAACGTTATGTAGTATTACGTTATAACTAATAACGTTATGTAGTATTACGGTATAACGTATAACGTTATGTAGTATTAGGTTATAACGTATAACGTTATGTAGTATTACGTTATAACTAATAACGTTATGTAGCATTACGGTATAACGTATAACGTTATGTAGCATTATGATATAACGTATAACGTTATGTAGCAATACGGTATAACGTAAACGTTATATAGTATTACGTTATAACGTATAACGTTACATAGTATTACGTTATAACGTATAACGTTACATAGCATTACGTTATAACGTATAACGTTATGTAGCATTACGTTATAACGTGTAACGTTATATAGTATGACGTTATAACGTATAACGTTATGTAGCATTATGATATAACGTATAACGTTACATAGCAGTACG
>NW_025217985.1:0-1123 GCF_014825855.1 Bombus pyrosoma | reverse complement strand
ATTACGATATAACGTATTACGTTATGTAGTATTACATTATACCTTATAACGTTATATACTATTAGCTTATAACGTATAACGTTATATAGTATCACGTTATAACGTATAACGTTATATACCATTACGTTATAAAGTATAACGTTATGTGGTATTACGATATAACGTATTACATTATGTAGTATTATATTATAACGCATAACGTTATATACTATTTGCTTATGACGTATAACGTTATATGGTGTTACGTTATAACGTATAACGTTATATAGCATTACGTTATAACGTATAACGTTATGTGGTATTACGATATAACGTATAACGGTATGTGGTATTACGATATAACGTATTACGTTATGTAGTATGTCATTGTAACGTATAACGTTATATAATATTAGCTTATGACGTAAAACATTATATAGTATTACGTTACAACGTACAACGTTATATAGGATTACATTATAACGTAGAACGGTATGTGGTATTACGATATAACGTATTACGTTATGTCGTATAACATTATACCTTATAACGTTATATACTATTAGCTTATAACGTATAACGTTATATACCATTACGTTATAACGTATAACGTTATGTGGTATTACGATATATCGTATTACGTTATGTAGTATTACATTATATCTTATAACGCTATATACTATTAGCTTATAACGCATAACGTCATATAATATTACGTTATAACGTATAACGTTATATAGCATTACGTTATAACGTATAACGTTATGTGGTATTACGATATAATGTATTACGTTAGGTAGTATTACGTTATAACGTATAGCGATATATACTATTAGCTTATAACGTATAACGTTATGTAGTATTACGTTATAACGTATAACGTTATGTAGTATTACGTTATGACGTATAACGTTATATAGCACTACATTATAACGTATAAGGGTATGTGGTATTACGATATAACGTATTACGTTATGTAGTATGACATTGTAACGTATAACGTCATATACTATTAGCTTATGACGTATAACATTATATAGTATTACGTTATAACGTATAACGTTATATAGCATTACCTTATAACGTATAACGTTATGTGGTATTACGATATAACGTATTACGGTATGTAGTATTACATTATACC
>NW_025217984.1:0-1123 GCF_014825855.1 Bombus pyrosoma | reverse complement strand
TAACGATGTGTAGCAGTACGATATAACGTATAACGTTATGTACCATTACGGTAAAACGTATAACGTTATGTAGCCTTACAATATAACGTATAACGTTATGTAGCATTACGGTATAACGTATAACGTTATATAGCATTGCGTTATGACGTATAACGTTATATAGCATTACGTTTTAACGTATAACGTTATGTAGCACTATAATATAACGTATAACGTTATATAGCATTGCGTTATAACGTATAAAGTTATGTACCATTACGTTATAACGTATAACGTTATGTAGCATAACGGTATAACGTATAACGATGTGTAGCATTACAATATAACGTATAACGTTATGTAGTATTACGTTATAACGTGTAACGTTATATAGCATCGCGTTATGACGTATATCGTTATATAGCATTGCGTTATAACGTATAACGTTATACAGCATTGCGTTATAACGTATAACGTTATGTAGTATTACGCTATAACGTATACCGCTATGTAGCATTACCGTATAACGTATAACGTTGTGTAGCAGTACGATATGACGTATAACGTTATGTAACATTACGGTATAACGTATAACGTTATGTAGCATTACGGTATAACGTATAACGTTATATAGCATTGCGTTATAACGTATAGCGTTATGTAGCATTACGGTATAACGTATAACGTTATGTAGCATTAAGGTATAACGTATAACGTTATGTAGCATTAGGGTATAACGTATAACGTTATGTAGTATTACGTTATAACGTATAACTTTATGTAGCAATGCGTTATAACGTATAACGTATAACGTTGTGTAATATTACGTTATAACGTATAACGTTATGTAGCATAACGGTATAACGCATAACGATGTGTAGCATTACAATATAACGTATAACGTTATGTAGTATTACGTTATAACGTGTAACGTTATATAGCATCGCGTTATAACGTATAGCGTTATACAGCATTGCGTTATAACGTATAGCGTTATGTAGCATTACGGTATAACGTATAACGTTATGTAGTATTACGTTATAACGTATAACGTTATGTAGCATTACGTTATATCGTATAACGTTGTGTAGCAGTACAATATAACGTATAACGTTATGTACCATTACGGTATAACGTATAACGT
>NW_025217983.1:0-1123 GCF_014825855.1 Bombus pyrosoma | reverse complement strand
CGTTATACGTTATAACGTAATACTATATAACGTTATACGTTATATCGTAATGCTACATTACATTATACGTTATATCGTAATACTAGATATCGTTATACGTTATATCGTAATGCTACATAACGTTATACGTTATATCGTAGTACTATATAGCGTTACACGATATAATGTGATACCACATAACGTTATACGTTATAACGTACTATTACATATCGTTATATGCTATATCGTAAAACTACATAACGTTATACGATATATCGTAATGCTAGTTAACGTTATACGTTATATCGTAATACTACAAATCGTTATACGTTAAAACGTATTACCATATAACGTTATACGTTATATCGTAGTACTATATAGCGTTACACGATATAATGTAATACCACATAACGTTATACGTTATAACATATTATTACGTATCGTTATATGCTATATCGTAAAACTACATAACGTTATACGATATATCGTAATGCTAGTTAACGTTATACGTTATATCGTAATACTACATAAAGTTATACGTTATAACGTATTATTACATATCGTTATAAGCTATATCGTAAAACTACATAACGTTATACGATATATCGTAATGCTAGATAACGTTATACGTTATAACGTAACACTACATAACGTTATACGTTATAACGTAATACTATATAACGTTATACGTTATATCGTAATGCTACATTACATTATACGTTATATCGTAATACTAGATATCGTTATACGTTATATCGTAATGCTACATAACGTTATACGTTATATCGTAATACTACATATCGTTATACGTTATAACGTATTACCATAGAACGTTATGCATTATATCGTAATACTGTATAACGTTATACGTTATATCGTAATGCTACATAACATTATACGTTATATCGTAATACTACATATCGTTATACGTCATATCGCAACAGTACATATCGTTTTCGTTATATCGTAAAGCTACATAACGTTATACGTTATAACGTAATACTATATAACGGTATACGTAATATCGTAATGCTACATAGCATTATACGTTATATCGTAATACTACATATCGTTATACGTTATATCGAAATAGTACATATCGTTTTCGTAATATCGTAATGCTACATAACGTTATACGTTATAA
>NW_025217982.1:0-1123 GCF_014825855.1 Bombus pyrosoma | reverse complement strand
AACGTTATACGTTATATCATAGTGCTACATAACGTTATATGTTATACCGTAATGCTACATAACGTTATACGTTATAACGTAATGCTATATAACGATATGCGTTACAACGCAATAATACATAACGTTATACGTTACAGCGCAATAATACATAACGTTATACGCTATAACGTAACTCTATCTAACGTTATACGTCGTAACGTAATACTACATAACGTTATACGTTATATCATAGTACTACATAAAGTTATATGTTATACCGTAATGCTACACAACGTTATACGTCATATGGTAATGCTACATCACGTTATACGTTATAACGTAATGCTATATAACGTTATACGTCATAACGCAATGCTGTATAACGTTATTCGTTATAATGTAATACTACATAACGTTATGCGTTATATTGTAATGCTACATAACGTTATGCGTTATAACGTAATGCTATATAACGATATGCGTTACAACGCAATAATACATAACGTTATTCGTTACAGCGCAATAATACATAACGTTATACGCTGTAACGTAACTCTATCTAACGTTATACGTCATAACGCAATGCTATATATCGTTATACGTTATAACGTAATACTACATAACGACATACGACATAACGTAACACTATATGACGATGTAAGTCATAACGTAATGCTATATAACGTTATACGTTATATCATAATGCTACATAACGTTATACGTTATACAGTAATGCTACATAACGTTATACGTTATAACGTAATGCTATATAACGATATGCGTTACAACGCAATAATACATAACGTTATACGTTACAGCGCAATAATACACAACGTTATACGTTATAACGTATACTGTATAACGTTATACGTTATGACGTAATGCTATATAACGTTACACGTCATAACGCAATGCTGTATAACGTTATTCGTTATAATGTAATAGTACATAACGTTATGCGTTATATTGTAATGCTACATAACGTTATGCGTTATACCATAACGCTACATAACGTTATACGTTATGACGTAATAATACATAACGTTATACTTTATATCGTATGCAACATAACGTTATACGTTATGACGTAATACTATATAACGTTATACGTTATAACGTAATGCTATATAACGCTATACGACAT
>NW_025217981.1:0-2340 GCF_014825855.1 Bombus pyrosoma | reverse complement strand
ACATAACGTTATACGATATAACGTATTACCATATAACGTTATACGTTATAACGTAAAGCTACATAACGTTATACGTTATAACGTAATGCTACATAACGTTATACGCTATAACGTTATACTACATAACGTTATACGTTATAACGTAATGCTACATAACGTTATACGTTATATCGTAACGCTACATAACGTTATACGTTATGACGTAAAGCTACATAACGTTATACGTTATAACGTAATGCTACATAACGTTATACGTTATAACGTAAAACTACTCAACGTTATACGTTACAACGTAATACTACATAACGTTATACGTTATATCGTAAAGCTACATAACGTTATACGTAATATCGTAATACTACATAACGTTATACGGTATAACCTTTTACCATATAACGTTATACGATATAACGCAATGCTACGTAACGTTATACATTATTATGTAATACTACATAACCTTATACATTATAACGTAATGCTACATAACGTTACACGTTATATCGTAAAGCTACATAACGTTATACGTTATATCGTAATGCTACAGAACGTTATACGCTCTAACGTAATTCTACATAACGTTATACGCTATAACGTAAAGCTATATAATGTTATACGTTATAACGTAATACTACATAACGTTATACGTTATAACCTAATGCTACATAATGTTATACGTTATAGCGTAAAGCTGCATATCGAGACACGCTATAACGTAATACTACATAACGTTATACGTTATAACGTATTACCATATAACGTTATACGTTATAACGTAAAGCTACATAACGTTATACGTTATATCATAATGCTACATAACGTTATACGCTCTAACGTAATACTACATGACGTTATACGTTATAACGTAATGCTACATAACGTTACACGTTATATCGTAACGCTACAGAACCTTATACGTCATAAGGTAATGCTACATAACGTTATACGTTATATCGCAATACTACATAACGTTATGCGATATATCGTAATACTACATAACGTTAAACGATATATCGTAATACTACATAACGTTATACATTATTTCGTAAAGCTACATAACGTTATACGGTATAACGTAATGCTACATAACGTTATACGTTATAACGTATTACCATATAACGATATACGTTATAACGTAAAGCTACATATCGTTATACGTTATAACGTAATGCTACTTAACGTTATACGTTATAACGTAATACTACATGACGTTATACATTATGACGTAATGCTACATAACGTTATACGTTATATCGTAAAGCTGCATAACGATATACGTTATAACGTAATACTACATAACGTTATACGTTATATCGTAATACTACATAACGTTATACGTCATAACGTATTACCATATAACGTTATACGTTATAACGTAAAGCAACATAACGATATACGGTATAACGTAATGCTACATAACGTTATGCGATATATCGTAATACTACATAACGTTAAACGATATATCGTAATAGTACATAACGTTATACGTTATATCGTAAAGCTACATAACGTTATGCGTAATAACGTAATACTACATAACGTTATACGTTATAACGTATTACCATATAACGTTATACGTTATAACGTAAAGCAACATAACGATATACGGTATAACGTAATGCTACATAACGTTATACGTTATAACGTATTACCATATGACGTTATACGTTATAACGTAAAGATCATAACGTTATACGTAATATCGTAACACTACATAACGTTATACGGTATTACGTTTTACCATATAACGTTATACGATATAACGTAATACTACATAACGTTATACGTTATATCGTAATGCTACATAAAGTTATACGCTCTAACGAAATTCTACATAACGTTATACGTTATAACGTAATGCTACATAACGTTATACGTTATAACCTAATGCTACATAACCTTATACTTTAGAACGCAATGCTACGTAACGTTATACGTTATTATGTAATACTACATAACGTTACACATTATAACGTAATGCTACATAACGTTACACGTTATATCGTAAAGCTACATAACGTTATACGTTATATCGTAATGCTACAGAACGTTATACGCTCTAACGTAATTCTACATAACGTTATACGTTACAACGTAATGCTACATAACGTTATACGTTATAACCTAATGCTACATAACCTTAGACGTTAGAACGCAATGCTACGTAACGTTATACGTTATTATGTAATACTACATAACGTTATACATTATAACGTAATGCTACATAACGTTACACGTTATATCGTAAAGCTACATAACGTTATACGTTATATCGTAATGCTACAGAACGTTATACGCTCTAACGTAATTCTACATAACGTTATACGTTATAACGTAATGCTA
>NW_025217980.1:0-1124 GCF_014825855.1 Bombus pyrosoma | reverse complement strand
ATTACGTTATAACGTATAACGTTGTATAGTAATACGATATTACGTATAACGTTATATGGTACTACGATATAACGTATAACGATATGTAGTGTTACGTTATAATGTATAACTTTATATGGTATTACGATATAACGTATAACGATATGTAGTATTACGATATAACGTATAACCTAATGTAGTATTACGTAACAACGTATAATGCTATATAGTATTACGATATAACGTATAACATTATGTAGCATTACAATATAACGTATAACGTTATGTAGTATTACGTTATAACGTATAACGTTATGTAGAATTACGATATAACGTATAACGTTATGCAGAATTACATTATAACATGTAACGTTATGTAGCATTACGTTATAGCGTATAACGTTATGTAGTACTACGTAACAGCGTATTACGATATATAGTATTACGATATAACGTATAACGATATGTAGTATTACCTTATAACGTATAACGTTATGTAGTATAACGTTACAACGTAAAACATTATATAGTATTACGATATAACGTATAACGTTATGTAGCATTACGCTATAGCGTATAACGTTATGTAGTATCGCGTTATAAAGTAAAACGATATATAGTAATACGATATAACGTATAACGTTATATGGTACTACGATATAACGTATAACGATATGTAGTGTTACGTTAAAATGTATAACGATATATAGTATTACGATACAACGTATAACGTAATATGGTACTACTATATAACGTATAACGATATGTAGTATTACGATATAACGTATATCATAATGTAGTATTACGATATAACGTATAACCTAATGTAGTATTATGTAATAATGTATAAGGCTATATGGTATTACGATATAACATATAACGTTTTGTAGCATTACGATATAACGTATAACATTATGTAGTGTAACTTTATAACGTATAACGATATATGGTATTACGATATAACGTATCACGCTATATGGTACTACGATATAACGTATAAGGATATGTTGTATTACGATATAACGTATAACGTTATGTAGCATTACGATATAACGTATAACGTTTTGTAGCATTACGATATAACGTATAACGATATGTAGTAATACGTTTCAACGTAAAACGTTATATAGGACTACGACATAACG
>NW_025217979.1:0-1124 GCF_014825855.1 Bombus pyrosoma | reverse complement strand
AACGTATTACCGTATAACGTTATACGTTATAACGTAACACTACATAACGTTATACGTTATAATGTAATGCTACATAACGTTATGCGTTACACCGTAATGCTACATAACATTATACGTTATACCGTAATACTACATAACGTTATACGTTATACCGTAATGCTGTATAACGTTATACGTTATATCGCAATGCTACATAACGTTATACGTTATATCGTCATGATACATAACGTTATACGTTATACCGTAATACTACATAACGTTATACGTGATAACGTATTACCGTATGACGTTATACGTTATAACGTAACACTACATAACGTTATACGTTATAATGTAATGCTACATAACGTTATGCGTTACACCGTAATGCTACATAACATTATACGTTATACCGTAATACTACATAACGTTATACGTCATAACGTATTACCGTATATCGTTATACGTTATAACGTAATGCTATATAACGTTATCCGTTATATCGTAATGCTACATAACGTTATACGTTATATCGTAATGCTACATAACGTTAAACGCTATACCGTAATACTACATTACGTTATACGTTATACCGTAATGCTACATAACGTTATACGTTACATGGTAATACTTCATAACGTTATACGATATCGTTATACGTTATAACGTAACACTACATAACGTTATACGTTATAACGTAATGCTTCATAAGGTTACACGTTATACCTGAATACTACATAACGATATATGTCATAACGTATTACCATGTAACGTTACACGTTATAACGTAACACTACATAACGTTATACGTTATAACGTAATGCTATATAACGTTATACGTTGTATTGTAATGCTACATAACGTTATACGTTATACCGTAATGCTACATAACGTTATACGTTATAACATAAAACTACATAACGTTATACCTTATAACATAATGATACATAACGTTATACGTAATAACGTTATACCTTATAACGTAATGATACATAACGTTATACGTCATATCGTATTACCGTATAACGTTATACGTTATAACGTAATGCTGTATAACGTTATACGTTACATCGTAATACTACATAACGTTATACGATATAACGTATTACCATATATCGTTATACGTTATAACGTAACACTACATA
>NW_025217978.1:0-1124 GCF_014825855.1 Bombus pyrosoma | reverse complement strand
ATAACGCTATGTAGTATTACGTTATAACGTATAACGTTATGTAGTATTACGTTATGACGTATAACGTTATATAGTGTTACGTTATAACGTATAACGTTATGTAGTATTACGTTATAACGTGTAACGTTATGTAATATTACGTTATAATATCTAACGTTATGTAACACTACGTTACAACGTATAACGTTATGTATAATTACTTTATAACGTAAAACGATATATAGTGTTACGTTATAACAGATGACGTTATGTAGTACAATGTTATAACGTACAACGTTATGTAGTATTATGTTATAGCGTATAACGTTATATAGTGTTACGTTATAACGTATAACGTTATGTAGTATTACGTTATAACGTATAAAGTTATGTAGTAAATAGCTATAACGCATAAAGTTATATAGTACTACGTTATAACTTATGACGTCTTATAGTATTACGTTATAACGTATAAAATTATGTAGTACTATGTTATAACGTATAACGTTATATAGTGTTACGTTACAACGTATAGCGTTATGTAGTATTACGTTATAAGATATAACGTTATGTAGTATAATGATATAACGTATAATGTTACGTAGTGTTACGTTATAACGTATAATGTTATATAGTGTTACGTTACAACGTATATCGTTATGTAGTATAATGATATAACGTATAATGTTACGTAGTATTACATTATAACGTATAACGTTATATAGTGTTACGTTACAACGTAAATCGTTATGTAGTATTACGTTAAAACGTATAACGTTATGTAGTATAATGATATAACGTATAACGTTATGTAGTGTTACGTTACAACGTATAACGATATATAGCGTTACGTTATAACGTGTAACGTTATATAGTATTACGTTGTACCGCACAACGTTATATATTATTACCTTATAACTTATAACGTTATATAGTATTACGTTATAACGTGTAACGTTATGTAATATTACGTTATAACTTATAACGTCATGTAATATTACGTTATAACGTACAACGTAATGTATTGTTACGTTACAACGTATAACGTTCTATAGTATTACGTTATAACATCTAACGTTATGTAATATTACGTTACAACGTATAACGTTATGTATAATTACGTTAAAACGTATAACGTTATGTAG
>NW_025217977.1:0-1124 GCF_014825855.1 Bombus pyrosoma | reverse complement strand
TTATATCGTATTATGTTATAACGTATAACGCTATGTGGTGTTTCGATATGACGTATAACGTTATATAGTATTTCGATATAACGTACATCGTTATGTGGTACTACCTTATAACGTATAACGTTATGTGGTGTTGCGATATGACGTATAAAGTTATATAGTATCACGTTATAACGTATAACGATATGTGGTATTACGGTATTACGTATAACGTAATGTAGTATTAGGATATAACGTATATCGTCATATAGCAATACGATATAATGTATAACGTTATGTGGTACCACGATATAACGTATAACGTTAAGTGGTGTTACGATAAGACGCATAACGTTATATAGTATCACGTTATAACGTATAACGTTACGTGGTATTACGATATGACGTATAACGTTACACAGTATTACGTTATAGCGTATAACTTTATGTGGTAGTACGATATGACGTATAACGTCATATAGCAATACAATATAACGTATAACGTTATGTGGTATTACGATATGACGTATAACGTTACACAGTATTACGTTATAACGTATAACGTTATGTGGTAGTACGATATGACGTATAACGTCATATAGTAATACGATATAACGTATAACGTTATATATTATTACGTTACAACGTATAACGTTATGTGGTATTACGATATGACGTATAACGTAATGTAGTATTAGGATATAACGTATAACGTCATATAGCAATACGATATAGCGTATAACGTTATGTGGTGTTACGATATGACGTATAACGTAATGTAGTATTAGGATATAACGTATAACGTTATATAGCAATACGATATAGCGTATAACGTTATGTGGTGTTACGATATGACGTATAACGTTACATAGTATTACGTTATAACGCATAACGTCATGTGGTAATATGATAGGACGCATATCGTAATGTAGTATTAGGATATAACGTGTAAAGTCATATAGCAATACGATATAACGTATATCGTTATGTCGTACTACCATATAACGTATAACGTTATGTGGTGTTACGATATGACATATAACGTTACACAGTATTACGTTATAACGTATAACGTTATGTGGTAGTACGATATGACGTATAACGTCATATAGTAATACGATATAACGTATAACGTTATGTGGTATTAC
>NW_025217976.1:0-1124 GCF_014825855.1 Bombus pyrosoma | reverse complement strand
ATAACGATATGTAGTAATACGTTACAACGTATAACGTTATGTAGCGTTACGATATAACGTATAACGTTATGTAGCATTACGATATAACGTATAACGTTATGTAGCAATACGATATAACGTACAACGTTATGCGGTATTACGTTATAACGTATAACGTTATATGATATTACGATATAACGTATAACGTTATGTAGCATAACGATATAACGAATAACGATATGTAGCAATACGATATAACGTATAACGTTATGTAGCAATACGATATAACGTATAACGTTATGTAGGAATATGATATAATGTATAACGTTATGTAGTATAACGTTGTAACGTATAACATTATATTGTATTACGATATAACGTAGAACGATATGTAGTATTACGATATAACGTATGGCGATATGTAGTATTACGATATGACGTATAAGGATATGGTGTATTACGATATAACGTATAACGTTATGTAGCATTACGATATTGCGTATAACGATATGTAGTAATACGTTACAACGTATAACGTAATGTAGGATTACGATATAACGTATAACCTTATAAGGTAATATGATATAACGTATAACGATATGTAGTATTACGTTATAACGTATAACGTTATATGATATTACGATATAACGTATAACGTTATGTTGTATGACGATAAACCGTATAACGTTATGTAGCGTAACGATATAACGTATGACGATATGTAGTATTACGATATGACGTATAAGGATATGTTGTATTACTATATAACGTATAACGTTATGTACAATTACGATATAACGTATAACGTTATGTAGCATTACGATATAACGTATAACGTTATGTAGCATTACGATATAGTGTATAACGATATGTAGTAATACGTTACAACGTATAACGTTATGTAGGATTACGATATAACGTATAACCTTATAAGGTGATATGATATAACGTATAACGATATGTACTGTTACGATATAACGTGTAACGTTATAAGGTATTACGATATAACGTATAACGATTTGTTGTTTTACGATATAACGTATAACGATATGTAGCATTACGTTACAACGTATAACGTTATGTAGTATAACGTTGTAACGTATAACGTTCTATGGTATTACGATATAACGTATAAGGATATGTTG
>NW_025217975.1:0-1124 GCF_014825855.1 Bombus pyrosoma | reverse complement strand
GTTATACTATATATCATAATACTATATAACGTTATACGTTATATCGTGATACTATATAACGTTATACGTTATATCATAATACTATATAACATCATACTATATATCATAGTACTTTATAACGTTGAACGTTATATCATAATACAATATAACGTTATACTATATATCATAATACCATATAACGTTATACGTTACTATCGTATTACCATATAACGTTATACGTTATTACGTAATACCACATACCGTTATACGTTATATCGTAATACCACATAACGTTTTACTATATATCGTAATACAATATAACGTTATACGTTATATCGTAATACTATATAACGTAATACGTTATATCATAATAATATATAACATTATACGTTATATCGTAATACCATATAACGTTATACGTTATTACGTAATACCACATACCGTTATACGTTATATCGTAATACCATATAACGTTTTACTATATATCGTAATACAATATAACGTTATACGTTATATCGTAATACCACATATCGTTATACGTTATATCCTAATACTATTTAACATTATACGTTATATCGTAATACCATATAACGTTATACGTTATATCGTAATACCATATAACGTTATACATTATATCATAATACTATATAACGTTATACTATATATCATAATACTATGTAACGTTATACGTTATAACGTCATACCACATATCGTTATACGTTATACCGTAATACCATATAACGTTATACGTTACTACGTAATACCACATATCGTTATACGTTATATCGTAATACCACATATCGTTATATGTTATATCGTAATACTATATAACGTTATACGTTATATCGTAATACCATATAACGTTATACGTTATATCGTAATACTATATAACGTTATACGTTAAATCATAATACTATATAATGTTATACTATATATCATAACACACTATAACGTTATACGTTATAACGTAATACCACATATCGTTATACGTTATATCGTAATACCATATAACGTTATACGTTATATCATAATACTATATAACGTTATACTATATATCATTATACAATATAACGTTATACTATATATCATAATACTATATAACGTTATACGTTATAACGTAATACTATATAACGTTATACGTTATA
>NW_025217974.1:0-1124 GCF_014825855.1 Bombus pyrosoma | reverse complement strand
CAATGCTACATAACGTTATACGTTATATCGTAATGCTACATAACGTTATAGGTTACATCCTAATACCATATAACGTTATACGTTGTAACGTAATACTATATAACCTTATACGTTATAACGTAATACTACATAACATTATACGTTGTATCGTAATACTACATAACGTTATACGTTATAACGTAAAGCTACATAACGTTATTGGTTACATCCTAATACCATATAACGTTATACGTTGTAACGTAATACTATATAACGTTATACGATACATCCTAATACCATATAACGTTATATGTTATAACGTAACACTACATAACGTTATACGTTGTATCGTAATGCTACATAACGTTTTACGTTATAACATATATCTACATAACGTTATACGTTATAACGTAATGCTACATATCGTTATATGTTATATCGTAATACTACATAACGCCATACGTTATAACATATATCTACATAACGTTATACGTTATAACATATATCTACATAACGTTATACGTTATAACGTAATGCCACATAACGTTATACGTTACATCCTAATACCATATAACGTTATACGTTATAACGTAATACCATATAACGTTATACGTTATAACGTAATGCTACATATCGTTATATGTTATGACGTACTACTACATAACGTTATACGTTGTATCGTAATGCTACATAATGTTTTACGTTATAACATATATCTACATAAAGTTATACGTTATAACGTAATGTTACATAACGTTATATGTTATATCGTAATTCTACATAACGCCATACGTTATAACATATATCCACATAACGTTATACGTTATAACGTAATGCTACATAACGTTATACGTTATAACATATATCTACATAGCGTTATACGTTATAACGTAATGCTACATAACGTTATACGTTACATCTTAATACCATATAACGTTATACGTTGTAACGTCATACCATATAACGTTATACGTTATAACGTAATACCATATAACGTTATACGTTATAACGCAATGCTACATAACGTTATACGTTATAACGCAATGCTACATAACGTTATACGTTATATCGTAATGCTACATAACGTTATAGGTTACATCCTAATACCATATAACGTTATACGTTGTAACGTAATACTATATAAC
>NW_025217973.1:0-1124 GCF_014825855.1 Bombus pyrosoma | reverse complement strand
TACGTTATACCGCAATGCCACATAACGTTATACGTTGTAACGTAATACTACATAACGTTATACGTTATAACGTAATGCTACATAACGTTATACGTTATAACATAATACTACATAAAGTTATACGTTATACCCTAATGCTACATAACGTTATACGTTATACCGTAATGCTACATAACGCTATACGTTATAACGCAATGCTATATAGCGTTATACGTTATACCGTAATGTTACATAACGTTATACGTTATATCGTACTGCTACACAACGTTATACGTTATACCGTTATGCTACATAACGTTATACGTTATAACGTAATGCTACATAACGTTATACGTTATACCGTAATGTTACATAACGTTATACGTTATATCGTACTGCTACACAACGTTATACGTCATAACGCAATGCTATATAACGTTATACGTTATATCATAGTGCTACATAACGTTATACGTTAAAACGTAATGCTATATAACGTTATACGTCATAACGCAATGCTATATAACGTTATACGTTATAACGTAATACTACATAACGTTATACGTTATATTGTAATGCTACATAACGTTATACGTTATAACGTAATACTACACAACGTAATACGTTATAACGTAATGCTACATAACGTTATACGTTATGACATAGTACTACATAACGTTACACGATATAACGTAATATTACAAAACGTTATACGTTATAACGTAATGCTACATAACGTTATACGTTATAACGTAATACTACATAACGTTATACGTTATACCGTAATGCTACATAACGCTATACGTTATAACGCAATGCTGTATATCGCTATACGTTATAACGCAATGCTGTATAACGTTAAACGTTATACCGTAATGCTACATAACGTTATACGTTATAACGTAATACTACATAACTCTATACGCTATAACGTAACACTATATAACGTTATACGTTACAACGCAATAATACATAACGTTATACGTTATAACGTAATACTACATAACGTTATACGTTATACCCTAATGCTACATAACGCTATACGTTATAACGCAATGCTATATAACGTTATACGTTATACCGTAATGCTACATAACGTTATACGTTATAACGTAATACTACATAACGTTATACGTTGTATTGTA
>NW_025217972.1:0-1124 GCF_014825855.1 Bombus pyrosoma | reverse complement strand
ATAACGTATAACGTAATGTAGTATTACGTTACAACGTATAACGTTATATAGTATTACGATATAAGGTATAACGTTATATGGTACTACTATATAGCGTATAACGATATGTAGTATTACGATATAACGTATAACGATATGTAGTGTTACGTTATAACGTATAAAGTTATGCAGTATTACGATATAACGTATAACGTTATGTAGCATTACGATATAACGTATAACGTTATGTAGCATTACGTTATAATGTATAACGTTATATAGTATTACGATATAACGTATAACGTTAAATGGTACTACGATATAACGTATAACGATATGTAGTGTTACTTTATAACGTATAACGTAATGTAGTATTACGTAACAACGTATAACGCTATATAGTATTACGATATAACGTATAACGTTATGTAGCATTATGATATAACGTATAACGTTATGTAGTATCGCGTTATAGCGTATAACGTTATATAGTATTACGATATGATGTATAACGTTATATGGTACTACGATATAACGTATAACGTTATATAGTAATTCCATATAACGTATAACGTAATATGGTACTACGATATAACGTATAACGATATGTAGTATTACGATATAACGTATAACGTTATGCAGCATTACGATATACCGTATAACGTTGTATGGTACTACTATATAACGTATAACGATATGTAGTATAACGATATAACGTATAACGATATGTACTATTACGATATAACGTATAACGTAATGTAGTCTTACGTAACAACGTATAACGCTATATAGTATTACGATATAACGTATAACGTTATGTAGCGTTACGTTATAATGTATAACGTTATGTAGAATTACGTTATAACGTATAACGATATGTAGTATTACGTTATAACGTATAACGTTATGTAGAATTACGTTATAACGTATAACGTTATATAGTAGCACGATATAACGTATAAGGATATCTTGTATTACGATATAACGTATAACGTTATGTAGCGATACGTTATAATGTATAACGTTATGTAGAATTACGTTATAACGTATAACGTTATATAATAACACGATATAACGTATAACTTAATGTAGTATTACGTAACAACGTATAACGCTATATAGTATTATGATATAACGTATAACGT
>NW_025217971.1:0-1125 GCF_014825855.1 Bombus pyrosoma | reverse complement strand
ATAACGTATAACGTTATGTAGTATTACGATATTACGTATAACGTTATGTAGCTTTACGATATAACGTATAACGTTATGTACTATTACGATATATCGTTTAACGTTATGTAGTATTACGATATATCGCATAACGTTATGTAGTATTGCCATATAACGAATATCGTTATGTAGTATTACGTTGTAACGTATAACGTTGTGTAGTTTTACGTTATAACGTATAACGTTATGTAGCATTACGTTATAACGTATAACGTTATGTAGCATTACGTTATAACTTATAACGTTATGTAGTATAACGTTATAGCGTATAACGTTATGTAGCATTACGTTATAACGTATAACGTTATGTAGCTTTACGTTATAACGTATAACGTTATATGGTAATACGTTATAGCGTATAACGTTATGTAGCATTACGTTATACCGTATATCGTTATGTTGGTTTACGTTATAACGTATAACGTTATATGGTAATACGTTATAACGTATAACGTTATGTAGTATTACGATATTACGTATAACGTTATGTAGCTTTACGATATAACGTATAACGTTATGTACTATTACGATATATCGTTTAACGTTATGTAGTATTACGATATATCACATAACGTTACGTAGTATTGCGATATAACGAATATCGTTATGTAGTATTACGTTGTAACGTATAACGTTGTGTAGTTTTATGTTATAACGTATAACGTTATGTAGCATTACGTTATAGCGTATAACGTTATGTAGCACTAGGTTATAACGTATAACGTTATGTAGCATTACGTTATAACGTATAACGTTATGTAGAATTACGTTAGAGCGTATAACGTTCTGTAGCATTACGATATAACGTATAACGTTATGTAGTATTACGTTATATCGTGTAACGTTATATGGTAAAACGTTATACCGTATAACGTTATCTAGTGTTTCGATATTACGTATAACGTTATGTATCTTTACGTTATAACGTATAACGTCATATGGTAATACGTTATAACGTATAACGTTATGTAGCATTACGTTATACCGTATATCGTTATGTTGCTTTACGTTATAACGTATAACGTTATATGGTAATACGTTATAACGTATAACGTTATGTAGTATTACGATATTACGTATAACGTT
>NW_025217970.1:0-2340 GCF_014825855.1 Bombus pyrosoma | reverse complement strand
ACGTTATAACGTATAACGTTATGTAGTATTACGATATAACGTATAACGTTATATAGCATTACGATATAACGAATAACGTTATGTAGCATTACGATATAACGTATAACGATATGTAGCATTACGATATAACGTATAACGTTATGTAATATTACGTTATAACGTATAACGTTATGTAGTATTACGATATAACGTATAACGTTTTGTAGCATTACGATATAACGTATAACGTTATGTATCATTACGACATAACGTGTAACGTTATGTAGTAATACATTACGACGTGTAACATTATGTAGTACTACAATATAACGTATACCGTTATATAATATTACGTTAAAACGTATAACATTATGTAGCATTATGATATTACGTATAACGTTATGTATCATTACGATACAACGTATAACGTTATGTGGTATGACGATATAACGTATACCGTTATGTAATATTACGTTATAACGTATAACATGATGTAGTATTACGTTATAACGTATAACGTTATGTAATATTACGTTATAACGTATAACGTTATGTAGTAATACGTTATGACGTATAACGCTATGTTGTATTACGATATAACGTATAACGTTATGTAGTAATACGTTATGACGTATAAAGTTATGTAGTAATCCGTCATGACGTATAACGTTATATAGTATTACGTTACAACGTATAACGTTATGTAGCATTACGATATAACGTGTAACGTTATGAAGTATTACGATATAACATATAACGTTATATAGCACTACGTTATAACGTATAACGTTATGTATCATTACGATATAACGTATATCGTTACGTAGTAATACGTTATGACGTATAACGATATGTAGCATTACGATATAACGTATAACGTTATGTAGCATTACGATATAACGTATAACGATATGTAGCATAACGATATAACGTATAACGTTATGTAATATTACGTTATAACGTATAACGTTATGTAGTATTAAGATATAACGTATAACGTTTTGTAGCATTACGATATAACGTATAACGTTATGTATCATTACGATATAACGTATAACGTTATGTATCATTACGTTATAACGTATATCGTTACGTAGTAATACGTTATGACGTATAACGATATGTAGCATTACGATATAACGTATAACGTTATGTAGCATTACGATATAACGTATAACGATATGTAGCATTACGATATAACGTATAACGTTATGTAATATTACGATATAACGTAGAACGATATGTAGCATTACGATATCACGTATAACGTTATGTATCATTACGATATAACGTATAACGTTATGTAGTAATACGTTATGACGTATAACGCTATGTAGTATTACGATATAACGTATAACGTTATGTATCATTACGATATAACGTATATCGTTACGTAGTAATACGTTATGACGTATAACGGTATGTAGCATTACGATATAACGTTTAACGTTATGTAGCATTACGATATAACGTATAACGATATGTAGCATTACGATATAACGTATAACGTTATGTAATATTACGTTATAACGTATAACGTTATGTAGTATTACGATATAACGTATAACGTTTTGTAGCATTACGATATAACGTATAACGTTATGTATCATTACGATATAACGTATAACGTTATGTATCATTACGATATAACGTATATCGTTACGTAGTAATACGTTATGACGTATAACGATATGTAGCATTACGATATAACGTATAAAGTTATGTAGCATTACGATATAACGTATAACGATATGTAGCATTACGATATAACGTATAACGTTATGTAATATTACGTTATAACGTATAACGTTATGTAGTATTACGATATAACGTATAACGTTATGTAGCATTACGATATAACGTATAACGTTATGTATCATTAAGATATAACGTATAACGTTATTTATCATTACGATATAACGTATAACGTTATGTAGTAATACGTTATGACGTATAACGCTATGTAGCATTACGATATAACGTATAACGTTATGTAGCATTACGATATAACGTATAATGTTATGTGGCATTACGATATAACATATAACGTTATATAGCATTACGATATAACGAATAACGTTATGTAGCATTACGATATAACGTATAACGATATGTAGCATTACGAAATAGCGTATAACGTTCTGTAGTATTACGATATAACGTATAACGTTATGTAGCATTACGATATAACGTATAACGATATGAAGCATTACGATATAACGTATAACGTTATGAAGTATTACGATATAACATATAACGTTATATAGCACTACGTTATAACGTATAACGTTTTGTAGCATTACGATATAACGTATAACGTTATGTATCATTACGACATAACGTGTAACGTTATGTAGTAAT
>NW_025217969.1:0-1125 GCF_014825855.1 Bombus pyrosoma | reverse complement strand
ATATCGTAATACCATATAACGTTATACGTTATATCATAATACTATATAACGTTATACGTTATATCACAATACTATATAACGTTGTACGTTATGCCGGAATACCATATGATGTTATACTATATATCATAATGCTATATAACGTTATACGTTATATCGTAATACTATATAAAGTTATACGTTATATCATAATAGTATATAACGTTATACGTTATATCATAATACTATATAACGTTATACGTTATAACGTAATACCACATATCGCTATACGTTATGTCGTAATACCATATAACGTTATACGTTATATCATAATACTATATCACGTTATACGTTATATCGTAATACCATATAATGTTATACGTTATATCATAATAGTATATAACGTTATACGTTATATCATAATACTATATAACGTTATTCGTTATAACGTAATACTATATAACGTTATACGTTATATCATAATACTATATAACGTTATACATTATATCGTAATACTATATAACGTTATACTATATATCATAATGCTATATAACGTTATACGTATTATCGTAATGCCATATAACGTTATACGTTATATCGTAATACCATATAACGTTATACGTTATAACGTAATACCATATAACGTTATATGTTATAACGTAATACCATATAACGTTATACGTTGTAACATAATACTATATAACGTTATACGTTATATCATAATACTATATAGCGTTATACGTTATAAGGTAATACCATATAACGTTATACGTTATAACGTAATACCATATAACGTTATGCGTTATATAATAATATTATATAACCTTATACGTTATATCGTAATACTATATAACGTTATACGTTATATCATAATACTATATAACGTTATACGTTATATCATAATTCTATATAACGTTATACGTTATATCATAATACTATATAACGTTATACGTTATATCGTTATACCATATAACGCTATACGTTATATCATAATACTATATAACGTTATACGTTATATCATAATTCTATATTACGTTATACGTTATATCATAATACTATATAACGTTATACGTTATATCGTAATACCATATGATGTTATACTATATATCATATTACTATATAACGTTATACGTTATATCATAATACGAT
>NW_025217968.1:0-1125 GCF_014825855.1 Bombus pyrosoma | reverse complement strand
ATAACGATATGTAGTATTACCTTATAACGCATAACGTTATGTAGTATAACGTTACAACGAAAAACGTTATATGGTATTACGATATAACGTATAGCGCTATGTAGCGTTACGTTATAGCGTATAACGTTATGAAGTATTACATTGTAACGTATAACGTTATAAGGTATTACGATATAACGTATAACGATATGTAGTATTGCGATATAACGTATAACGTTATGTAGTATTACGCTATAACGTATAACGTTATGTGGTATTACGTTATAACGTATAACGTTATGTAGCATTACGATATGACGAATCACGTTGAGTAGCATTACGATATAACGTATAACGTTATGTAGTATTACGATATAACGTATAACGTTATGTTGTCTTACGATATAACGTATAATGTTATATAGTGTTACGTTATAACGTATAACGATATTTAGTAATACGTTACAACGTAAAACGTTATGTAGTATTACGTAACAACGTATAACGCTATATAGTATTACGATATAACGTATAACGCTATGCAGAGTTACGTTATAACGTATAACGCTATGCAGAGTTACGTTATAACGTATAACGATATATGGTATTACGAAATAACGTATAACGATATATGGTATTACGAAATAACGTATAACGTTATGTAGTAATACGTTACAACGTATAACGTTATGTAGCATTACGTTATAGCGTATAATGTTATGTAGTATTACGTAACAACGTATAACGCTATATGGTATTACGATATAACGTATGACGTTATGTAGCATTGCGATATAACGTATAACGTTATGTAGCATTACGTTATAGAGTATAACGTTATGTATTATTACGATATGACGAATCACGTTGAGTAGCAGTACGATATAACGTATAACGTTATGTAGTATTACGACATAACGTATAACGTTATGTAGTATTACGATATAACGTATAACGTTATGTAGTGTTACGTTATAACGTATAACGATATGTGGTATTACGATATAACGTATAACGTTATATGGTATTACGATATAACGTTCAAGCAAATGTTGTATTACGATATAACGTATAACGTTATGAAGCATTACGATATAACGTATAACGTTATGTAGCATTACGATATAAGGTATAACGTTATATACT
>NW_025217967.1:0-1125 GCF_014825855.1 Bombus pyrosoma | reverse complement strand
TATCGTAATGCTACATAACGTTATACGTTATATCGTAATGATACATAACGTTATACGTTATATCGTAATGATACATAACGTTATACGTTATATCGTAATGATACATAACGTTATACGTTATATCATAATGCTACATAATGTTATGTAATATTACATAACGGTATACGTTATATCGTCATACCACATAACATTATACGTTTATCGTAATGATACATAACGGTATACGTAATATCATAATGCTACATAATGTTATACGTTATAACGTAATATTACATAACGGTATACGTTTTATTGTAGTACTACATAATGTTATACGTCATAACATATTACTACATAACGTTATACGTTACATCGTAATGATACATAACGTTATACGTTATATCGTAATGCTACAAAACGTTATACGTTATATCGTAATACTACATAACGGTATACGTTATATCGTCATACCACATAACGTTATACGTTATATCGTAATGATACATAACGGTATACGTAATATCATAATGCTACATAAAGTTATACGTTATAACGTAATATTACATAACGGTATACGTTTTATTGTAGTACTACATAATGATATACGTCATAACGTATTACTACATAACGTTATACGTTATATCGTAATGATACATAACGTTATACGTTATATCGTAATGCTACAAAACGTTATACGTTATATCGTAATACTACATAACGTTATACGTTATATCGTAATGCTACATAGCATTATACGTCATAACGTATTACTACATAACGTTATACGTTATATCGTAATGATACATAACGTTATACGTGATATCGTAATGCTATATATCGTTATACGTTATATCGTAATACTACATAGCGTTATACGTCATAACGTATTACTACATAACGTTATACGTTATATCTTAATACTACATAATGATATACGTTATAACGTTATATTACATAACGGTATACGTTATATCGTAGTACTATATAATGTTTTACGTCATAACGTATTACTACATAACGTTATACGTTATAACGTAGTGCTATATAACGTTATATGTTATATCGTTATACTACATAACGTTATACGTTATATCGTAATGCTACATAGCATTATACGTCATAACGTATTACTACATAACGTTATAC
>NW_025217966.1:0-1125 GCF_014825855.1 Bombus pyrosoma | reverse complement strand
CGTTATATGGTATTAGGATGTAACGTATAACGGTATGTAGCACTACGTTGTAACGTATAACGCTATGTAGATATATGTTATAACGTATAAGGTTATGTAGCATTACGTTATAACGTATAACGTTATGTAGATATATGTTATAACGTCAAACGTTATGTAGCAAACGACATAACGTATAACGTTATGTAGTATTACGTTACAGCGTATAACGCTATGTAGCATTACGTTATAACGTATAACGTTATGTAGATATATGTTAGAACGTATGGCGATATATAGTATTACGTTATAACGTATAACGTTATATGGTATTAGGATGCAACGTATAACGTTATGTAGCAATACGTTATAACGTATAACTTTATATAGTATTACGTTATAACGTATAACGTTATATGGTATTAGGATGTAACGTATAACGTTATGTAGTACTACGTTATGACGAATAACGCTATGTAGATATATGTTATAACGTATAACGTTATGTAGCATTACGTTATAACATATAACGTTATGTAGATATATGTTATAACGTATAACGCCATGTAGATATATATTATAACGTATAAGGTTATGTAGCATTACGTTATAACGTATAACGTTACGTAGATATATGTTATAACGTATAACGTTATGTAGCATTGCGTTATAACGTATAACGTTCTGTAGATATATGTTATAACGTATAACGATATGTAGTACTACGAACATATAACGTTATGTAACATTGCGTTATAACGTATAACGTTATGTAGTATTACGTTATAACGTATAACGTTATATGGTATTAGGATGTAACGTATAACGGTATGTAGCACTACGTTATAACGTATAACGCTATGTAGATATATGTTATAACGTATAAGGTTATGTAGCATTACGTTATAACGTATAACGTTATATAGATATATGTTATAACGTCAAATGTTATGTAGCAAACGATATAACGTATAACGTTATGTAGTATTACGTTATAGCGTATAACGCTATGTAGCATTACGTTATAACGTATAACGTTATGTAGATATATGTTAGAACGTATGGCGTTATATAGTATTACGTTATAACGTATAACGTTATATGGTATTAGGATGCAACGTATAACGTTATGTAGCAACACGTTAT
>NW_025217965.1:0-1125 GCF_014825855.1 Bombus pyrosoma | reverse complement strand
AACGTATAACGTTATGTAGTATTATGTAATAACGTATAACATCTTTTAGTATTATGTAATAACGTATAACGTTATATAGTATTACATTATAACGTATTACGTTATGTGGTATTACGATATAACGTATTACGTTATGTAGTATTACATTATAACGTATAACGTTATATACTATTAGCTTATAACGTATAACGTTATGTAGCATTACGTTATAACATATAACGTTATATAGCATTACGTTATAACGTATAACGTTATGTGGTATTACGATATAACGTGTTACGTTATGTAGTATTACATTATAACGTATAACGTTATATGCTATTAGCTTATGACGTATAACATTATATATTATTACGTTATAACGTATAACGTTATATAGCATTACATTATAACGTATAACGGTAGGTGGTATTACGATATAACGTATTACGTTATGTAGTATTACATTATAACGTATAACGTTTTATACTATTAGCTTATAACGTATAACGTTATGTAGTATTACGTTATAGCGTATAACGTTATATAGCATTACGTTATAACGTATAACGTTATGTGGCACTACGATATAACGTATTACGTTATGTAGTATTACATTATAACGTATAACGTTATATACTATTAGCTTATAACGTATAACGTTATGTGGTATTACGATACAACGTATAACGTTATATAGCATTACATTATAACGTATAACGGTATGTGGTATAACGATATAACGTATTACGTTATGTAGTATTACATTATAACGTATTACGTTATGTGGTATTACGATATAACGTATTACGTTATGTAGTATTACATTATAACGTATAACGTTATATACTATTAGCTTATAACGTACAACGTTATATAGCATTGCGTTATATGGTATAACGTTATGTGGTATTACGATATAACGTATTACGTTATGTAGTATTACATTATAACGTATAACGTTATATACTATTAGCTTATAACGTATAACGTTATGTAGTATTACGTTATAGCGTATAAAGTTATATAGCATTACGTTATAACGTATAACGTTATGTAGTATTATGTAATAACGTATAACATTATTTAGTATTATGTAATAACGTATAACGTTATATAGTATTACATTATAACGTATTACGTTAT
>NW_025217964.1:0-1125 GCF_014825855.1 Bombus pyrosoma | reverse complement strand
ACGTCATACCGTAATACTACATAACGTTATACGTTATATCGTAATGCTACATAACGTTATACGTTATATCGTAATGCTACATATCGATAAACGTTATATCTTAATACTACATAACGATATATGTCATAGCGTATTACCATATAACATTATACGTTATAGTGTAATGCTACATAACGTTATACGTTATAACGTATTACCAAATATCGTTATACGTTATAACGTAACACTACATAACGTTATACGTTATAGCGTAATGCCACATAACGTTATAGGTTATAGCGTAGCACTACATAACGTTATACGTTATAACGTAATGCTACGTAACGTTATACGTTATACCGTAATACTACATAACGTTATACGTTATATCGTAATGCTACATAACGTTATACGTCATACCGTAATACTACATAACGTTATACGTTATATCGTAATGCTACATAAAGTTATACGTTATAACGTAACACTACATACCGTTATACGTTATAACGAAATGCTACATAACGTTATACGTTATATCGTAATACTACATAACGTTATACGCCATAACGTATTACCATATAACGTCATACGTTATAACGTAATGCTATATAACGTTATACGTTACATCGTAATGCTACATATCGATACACGTTATATCTTAATACTACATAACGATATATGTCATAGCGTATTACCATATAACGTTATACGTTATAACGTAATGCTACATAATGTTATACGTTATACCGTAATACTTCATAACGCTATACGTCATAACGTATTACCATATAACGTTATACGTTATATCGTAATGCTACATAACATTATACGTTTCATCGTCATACTACATAACGTTATACGTTATAACATATTACCATATACCGTTGTACGTTATAGCGTAACAATACATAACGTTATACGTTATAACGTAATGCTACATAACGTTATACGTTATACCGTAATACTACATAACGTTATACGTTATATCGTAATGCTATATAACGTTATACGTTACACCGTAATACTACATAACGTTATACGTTATACCGTAATACGACATAACGTTATACGTCATAACGTATTACCATATAACGTTAAACGTCATAACGTATTACCATATAACGTTAAACGTTATAACGCAAT
>NW_025217963.1:0-1125 GCF_014825855.1 Bombus pyrosoma | reverse complement strand
TCATAATACTATATAACGCTTTACGTTATATCGTAATACTATATAACGTTATACGTTATTACGTAATAACATATAACGTTATACGTTATTACGTAATAACATATATCGTGATACGTTATATCGTAATACTTTATAACGTTATACGTTATATCGTAATGCCATATAACGTTATACGTTATATCGTAATACTATATAACGTTATACGTTATATCGAAAAACCGTATAACGTTATACGTTATATCGTAATACTATATAACGTTATACTATATATCATAATACTATATAACGTTTTACGTTATATCGTAATACTATATAACGTTATACGTTATATCCTAATACTATATAACGTTATACGTTATTACGTAATAACATATATCGTGATACGTTATATCGTAATACTTTATAACGTTATACGTTATATCGTAATGCCATATAACGTTATACGTTATAACGTAATACCGCATATCGTTATACGTTATATCGTAATACCATATAACCTTATTGATTACAACGTAATACCACATACCGTTATACGTTATAACGTAATACCATATAACGTTATACGCAATATCATAATACTATATAACGTTATACGTTATATCGTAATACCATATAACTTTATGCGTTATGTCGTAATACTATATAATGTTATACGTTATATCATAATACTATATAACGTTGTACGTTATATCGTAATACTATATAACGTCATACGTTATAACGTAATACCATATAACGTTATTGATTACAACGTAATACCACATATCTCTATACGTTATATCGTAATACCATGTAACGTTATACGTTATATCATAATACTACTTAACGTTATACGTTATAATGTAATATCACATATCGTTATACGTTATTTCGTAATACCATATAACGTTATACGTTATATCGTAATACCATATAACGTTATACGTTATGTCGTAATACCATATAACGTTATACGTTATGTCGTAATAATATATAACGTTATACGTTATATCATAATAATATATAACGTTATACGTTATATCATAATACCATACAACGTTATACGTTATATCGTAATACCATATGACGTTATACGTTACATCATAATACTATATACCGTTATACGTTATATCATAATACTATATA
>NW_025217962.1:0-1125 GCF_014825855.1 Bombus pyrosoma | reverse complement strand
GTATTATGATATAATATATAACGTTATATGGCATTACGTTATAACGTATAACGTTATATAGTATTACGATATATCGTATAACGTTATATGGTATTACGATATAACGTATAACGTTATATAGTATTATGATGTATCGTATAACGTTATACAGTATTATGCTATAACGTATAACGTTATATAGTATTACGATATAACGTATAACGTTATACAGAATTACGATATAACGTATAACGTTATATAGTTTATACGATATAACGTATAACGATATATGGTATTACGATATAACGTATAAAGTTATATGGTATTGCGATAAAACGTATAACGTTATATGGTATTACGATATAACGTATAACGTTGTATGGTATTACGATATAACGTATAACGATATATGGTATTACGATATAACGTATAACGTTATATAGTATTACGATATAACGTATAACGTTATATAGTATTACGATATAACGTATAACGTTATATAGTATTACGATATAACGTATAACGTTATATGGTATTACGATATAAAGAATAACGTTATATAGTATTATGATATAACTTATAACATTATATAGTATTACGACATAACGTATAACGTTATATGGTATTGCGATATAACGTATAACGTTATATTGTATTACGATATAACGTATAACGTTATATGGTATTACGATATAACGTATAACGTTATATTGTATTATGATATAACGTTCAACGTTATATAGCATTATGATATATAGTATAACTTTATATAGTATTATGATATAACGTATAACGTTATATAGTATTATGATGTAACGTATAACGTTATATGGTATTACGATATAACGTATAACGTTGTATGGTATTACGATATAACGTATAACGATATATGGTATTACGATATAACGTATAACGTTATATAGTATTACGATATAACGTATAACGTTATATAGTATTACGATATAACGTATAACGTTATATAGCATTACGATATAACGTATAACGTTATATGGTATTACGATATAAAGAATAACGTTATATAGTATTATGATATAACTTATAACATTATATAGTATTACGACATAACGTATAACGTTATATGGTATTACGATATAACGTATAACGTTATATAGTATTATGATATAA
>NW_025217961.1:0-1125 GCF_014825855.1 Bombus pyrosoma | reverse complement strand
CTAACGTAATTCTACATAACGTTATACGTTATAACGTTATACTACATAACGTTATACGCTATAACGTAATGCTACATAACGTAATACGTTATAACCTAATGCTACATAACGTTGTACGTCAGAACGCAATGCTACGTAACGTTATACGTTATAATGTAATACTACATAACGTTATACATTATAACGTAATGCTACATAACGTTATACGTTATATCGTAAAGCTACATAACGTTATACGTTATATCGTAATGCTACATAACGTTATACGTTATATCGTAATGCTACATAACGTTATACGTTATAACGTAATGCTACATAACGTTATACGCTATAACCTAATGCTACATAACGTTATACGTTATATCGTAATGCTACATAACGTTATACGTTATATCGTAATGCTACATAACGTTATACGCTCTAACGTAATTCTACATAACGTTATACGTTATAACGTTATACTACATAACGTTATACGCTATAACGTAATGCTACATAACGTAATACGTTATAACCTAATGCTACATAACGTTGTACGTCAGAACGCAATGCTACGTAACGTTATACGTTAAAATGTAATACTACATAACGTTATACATTATAACGTTATACTACATAACGTTATACGTTATAACGTAATGCTACATAACGTTATACGCTATAACCTAATGCTACATAACGTTATACGTTATAACGTA
The DNA here is from genome assembly GCF_014825855.1 of Bombus pyrosoma. Taxonomy (NCBI): domain Eukaryota; kingdom Metazoa; phylum Arthropoda; class Insecta; order Hymenoptera; family Apidae; genus Bombus; species Bombus pyrosoma. The sequence goes on along the minus strand of NW_025217961.1, from coordinate 427 downwards.
ATGCTACACAACGTTATACGTTACAACGTAATGCTACATAACGTTATACGTTATATCGTAATGCTACACAACGTTATACGTTACAACGTAATGCTACATAACGTTATACGTTATATCGTAAAGCTACATAACGTTATACGTTATATCGTAATGCTACATAACGTTATACGTTATATCGTAAAGCTACATAACGTTATACGTTATAACGTAATGCTACATAACGTTATTCGTTATAACGTAATACTACATAACGTTATACGTTATAACGTAATGCTACACAACGTTATACGTTACAACGTAATGCTACATAACGTTATACGTTATATCGTAACGCTACAGAACCTTATACGATATAAGGTAATGATACATAACGTTATACGTTATAACGTAATACTACATAACGTTATACGTTATATCGCAATACTAC
>NW_025217960.1:0-1126 GCF_014825855.1 Bombus pyrosoma | reverse complement strand
AGCGTTATAAGTTATAACGCAATACTACACATAGTTATTCTTTGTAACGTAATACTACATGACGTTATACGTTATATCGTAATACCATATAACGTTATACGTTATATCGTAATAGTATATAGCGTTATAAGTTATAACGCAATACTACATAACGTTATACGTTATAACGTAATACTACACGATGTTATACGTTATATCGCAATACTACATAACGTTATACGTTATAACGTAATACTACATGATGTTATACCTTATATCGTAATGCTACATGGCTTTATACGTTATAACGTAATACTACATAACGTTATGCGTTATAACGTAATACTACACGATGTTATGCGTTATAACGTAATACTACACGATGTTTTACGTTATATCGTAATACTACATAACGTTATACGTTATAACGTAATACTACACGACGTTATACGTTATATCGTAATAATACATAACGTTATACGTTATAACGTAATACTACATGATGTTATACCTTATATCGTAATACTACATGGCTTTATACGTTATAACGTAATACTACATAACGTTATGCGTTATAACGTAATACTACACGATGTTATACGTTATATCGTAATACCATATAACGTTATACGTTATATCGTAATAGTATATAGCGTTATAAGTTATAACGCAATACTACATAACGCTATACGTTATAACGTAATACTACATGATGTTATACCTTATATCGCAATACTACATGGCTTTATACGTTATAACGTAATACTACATAACGATATGCGTTATAACGTAATACTACACGATGTTATACGTTATATCGTAATACTACATAACGTTATACCTTACAACGTAATACTACATGACGTTATAAGTTATAACGTAATACTACATAACGTTATACGTTAAAACGTAATACTACATAACGTTATACGTTATGACGTAATACTGCTTGACGTTATTATTTATAACGTATTACCATATAACGTTATACGTTGTAACGTAATACTACATAACGTTACACGTTATAAAATAATACTACATGAAGTTATACGTTAAAACGTAACACTGCATAACATTATGAGTTATATCGTGATACTATATAAGGTTATAAGTTATAACGCAATACTACATATTGTTATACGTTGTA
>NW_025217959.1:0-2344 GCF_014825855.1 Bombus pyrosoma | reverse complement strand
ACGTAATGTTACATAACGTTATACGCTATAACGTAGTGCTACACAACGTTATACGCTATAACATAATACTACATAACGTTATACGTTATATCGAAATGCTACATAACCTTATACGTTATATCCTAATAGTACATAACATTATACGTTATATCATAATGCTACATAACTTTATACGTTATATCGTAATGCTACATACCGTTATACGTTATATCGTATTACCATATAATGTTATACGTTATAACGTAATATTACATAACGTTATACGCTATAACGTAATGCTACACAACGTTATACGCTATAACATAATACTACATAACGTTATACGTTATATCGAAATGCTACATAACCTTATACGTTACATCCTAATAGTACATAACATTATACGTTATATCATAATGCTACATAACTTTATACGTTATATCGTAATGCTACATACCGTTATACGTTATATCGTATTACCATATAACGTTATACGTTATAACGTAACTTTACATAACGTTATACGCTATAACGTAATGCTACACAACGTTATACGCTATAACTTAATACTACATAACGTTATACGTAATATCGAAATGCTACATAACGTTATACGTAATATCGTAATACTATATAACGTTATACGTTATAAGGTAATACTACATAGCGTTATACGTTATATCATAATTCTACATAACGTTATACGTTATATCGTAATGCTACATAACGTTATACGTTATGTCGTAATACCATATGACGTTATACTATATAACGTAATAGTACATCATGTTATACGTTATATCGTAATACTACATAACGTTATACGTTATATCATAATGCTACATAACGTTATACGTTATATCGTAATGCTACATAACGTTATACGATATAACGTAATAGTACCTAATGTTATACGTTATATCGTAATACTATATAGCGTTATACGTTATAAGGTAATACTACACAGCGTTTTACGTTATAGCGTAATACTATATATTGATATACTTTATATCATAATGCTACATAACGATATACGATATATCGTAATACTATGTAACGTTATACGTTATAAGGTAATGCTACATAGCGTTATACGTTATAGCGTAATGCTACATAACGTTATACGTTATATCATAATGCTACATAACGTTATGCGTTATATCGTAATGCTACACAACGTTATACGTTATATCGTAATGCTACATAACGTTATACATTATATCGTATTACCATATAACGTTATACGTTATATCGTAATACTACATATCGTTTTACGTTATATCGTAATACTACATAACGTTATTCGATATAACATAATACTACATAACGGTATACGTTATATCGAAATGCTACATAACCTTATACGTTATATCCTAATAGTACATAACATTGTACGTTATATCATAATGCTACATAACTTTATACGTAATATCGTAATGCTACATACCGTTATACGTTATATCGTATTACCATATAACGTTATACGTTATAACGTAATTTTACATAACGTTATACGCTATAACGTAATGCTACACAACGTTATACGCTATAACTTAATACTACATAACGTTATACGTAATATCGAAATGCTACATAACGTTATACGTTATATCGTAATACTATATAACGTTATACGTTGTAACGTAATATTACTTATCGTTATAAGTTATATCACATTACCATATAACGTTATACGTTATATCGTAATACTACATATCGTTATACGTTGTATCGTAATGCTACATAACGATATACGTTATATCGTAATATTCATATGGTTATACGTTATATCGTGATACCATATAACGTTATACGCTATAACGTAATAGTACATAATGTTATACGTTATACCGTAATACTACATACCCTTATACGTTATATCGTAATACTACATAACGTTATACGTTATACGGTATTATCATATAACGTTATAGGTTATATCGTAATACTACATATCCTTATACGTTATATCCTAATACTACATAACGTTATGCTTATATCATAATGCTACAAAACGTTATACGTAATATCGTAATACTATACATCGTAATACGTTATATCATAATGCTACATAACTATGTACGTTATATCGTAATACTATATAACGTTATACGTTATAAGGTAATACTACATAGCGTTATACGTTATATCATAATTCTACATAACGTTATACGTTATATCGTAATGCTACATAACGTTATAAGATATAACGTAATAGTACCGAATGTTATACGTTATATCGTAATACTATATAGCGTTATACGTTATAAGGTAATACTACATAGCGTTTTACGTTATAGCGTAATACTATATATTGGTATACTTTATATCATAATGCTACATAACGATATACGTTATATCGTAA
>NW_025217958.1:0-4687 GCF_014825855.1 Bombus pyrosoma | reverse complement strand
TATAACGTATAACGTTATGTAACATTACGTCATAACGTATAACCTTATGTAGCATTACGACATAACGTATAACCTTATGTAGTAATACGTTATGACGTACAACGCTATGTAGCATTACGATATAACGTATAACGTTATATAGTATTACGATATAATATATAACGATATATAGCACTACTTTATAACGTATAACGTTATGTAGTAATACGTTATGACGTGCAACATTATATAGCACTAAGTTATAACGTATAACGTTATGTAGTAATACGTTATGACGTATAACATTATATAGTACTACGATATAACGCATACCGTTATGTAATATTACGTTATAACGTATAACATTATGTAGTATTACGATATAACGTATAACGTTATGTAATATTACGTCATAACGTATAACCTTATGTAGCATTACGATATAACGTATAACGTTATGTAGCATTATGATATTACGTATAACGTTATGTATCATTACGATATAACGTATAACGTTATGTAGCATTACGATATAACGTATAACGTTATGTATCATTACGATAAAACTTATAACGTTATGTAGCATTAGGATATAACGTATAACGTTATATAGCACTACGTTATAACGTATAACGATATATAGCACTACGTTATAACGCATAACGTTATATAGCATTACGATATAACATATAACGTTATACAGCACTACGTTATAACGTATAATGTTATGTAGTAATACGTTATGACGTATAACATTATATAGTATGACGATATAACGTATACCGTTATGTAATATTACGTTATAACGTATAACGTTATGTAGTATTGCGATATAACGTATAACGTTATGTATCATTACGATATAACGTATAACGATATGTAGCATTACGATATCACGTATAACGTTATGTATCATTACGATATAACGTATAACGTTATGTAGTATTACGATATAACATATAACGTTATATAGCACTACGTTATAACATATAACGTTATGTAGTAATACGTTATGACGTATAGCATTATATAGTACTACGATATAACGCATACCGTTATGTAATATTACGTTATAACGTATAACATTATGTAGTATTACGATACAACGTATAACGTTATGTAATATTACGTCATCACGTATAACCTTATGTAGCATTATGATATAACGTATAACGTTATGTAGCATTATGATATTACGTATAACGTTATGTATCATTACGATATAACGTATAACGTTATGTAGCATTACGATATAACGTATAACGTTATGTATCATTACGATATAACGTATAACGTTATGTATCATTACGATATAACGTATAACCTTATGTAGTAATACGTTATGACGTATAACGCTATGTAGCATTACGATATAACGTATAACGTTATGTAGTATTACGATATAACGTATAACATTATATAGCACTACGTTATAACGTATAACGTTATATAGAACTACGGTATATCGCATAACGTTATATAGCATTACGATATAACATATAACGTTATACAGCACTACGTTATAACGTATAATGTTATGTAGTAATACGTTATGACGTATAACATTATATAGTATGACGATATAACGTATACCGTTATGTAATATTACGTTATAACGTATAACGTTATGTAGTATTACGATATAACGTATAACGTTATGTATCATTACGATATAACGTATAACGTTATGTATCATTACGATATATCGAATAACGTTATGTATCATTACGATATAACGTATAACGATATGTAGCATTACGATATCCGTATAACGTTATGTATGATTACGATATAACGTATAACGTTATGTATCATTACGATATAACGTATAACGTTATGTAGCATTACGATATAACGTATAACGTTATGCAGTATTACGATATAACGAATAACGTTATGTATCATTACGATATAACGTATAACGTTATGTGGTAATACGTTATGACGTATAGCGCTATGTAGTATTACGATATAACGTATAACGATATGTAGCATTACGATATAACGTATAACGTTATGTGGTAATACGTTATGACGTATAACTCTATGTAGCAATACGACATAACGTATAACGTTATGTAGTATTACGATATAACATATAACATTATATAGCACTACGTTATAACGTATAAAGTTATGTAGTAATACGTTATGACGTATAACATTATATAGTACTACGATATAACATATACCGTTATGTAATATTACGTTATAACGTATAACGTTAAGTATCATTACGATATAACGTATAACGTTATGTAGCATTACGATATAACGTATAACGTTATGTAGTAATACGTTATGACGTATAACGCTATGTAGTATTACGATATAACGTAAAACGTTATGTATCATTACGTCATAACGTATAACCTTATGTAGCATTACGATATAACGTATAACGTTATGTAGCATTATGATATAACGTATAACGTTATGTATCATTACGATATAACGTATAACGTTATGTAGTAATACGTTATGACGTATAACGCTATGTAGCATTACGATATAACGTATAACGTTATGTAGTATTACGATATAACATATAACATTATATAGCACTACGTTATAACGTATAACGTTATGTAGTAATACGTTATGACGTATAACATTATATAGTACTGCGATATAACATATACCATTATGTAATATTACGTTATAACGTATAACGTTATGTAGCATTACGATATAACGTATAACGTTGTGTAGCATTACGATATAACGTATATCGTTATGTAGTATTACGATATAACGAATAACGTTATGTATCATTACGTTATAACGTATAACATTATGTAGTATTACGATATAACGTATAACGTTATGTAATATTACGTCATAACGTATAACCTTATGTAGCATTACGATATAACGTATAACGTTATGTAGCATGACGATATAATGTATAACGTTATGTATCATTACGATATAACGTATAACGATATGTATCATTACGATATAACGTATAACGTTATGTAGCATTACGATATAACGTATATCGTTATGTTGTATTACGATATTACGAATAACGTTATGTCTCATTACGATATAACGTATAACGTTATGTAATATTACGTCATAACGTATAACCTTATGTAGCATTACGATTTAACGTATAACGTTATGTAGCATTATGATATTACATATAACGCTATGTAGTATTACGATATAACATATAACGTTATATAGCACTACGTTATAACATATAACGTTATGTAGTAGTACGTTATGACGTATAGCATTATATAGTACTACGATATAACGCATACCGTTATGTAATATTACGTTATAACGTATAACATTATGTAGTATTACGATATAACGTATAACGTTATGTAATATTACGTCATAACGTATAACCTTATGTAGCACACCGTTATAACGTATAACGTTATGTAGTAATACGTTATGACGCATAACATTATGTAGTATTACGATATAACGTATAACGTTATGTAATATTACGTCATAACGTATAACCTTATGTAGCACTACGTTATAACGTATAACGTTATGTGGTAATACGTTATGACGTATAACATTATATAGTACTACGATATAACATATACCGTTATGTAATATTACGTTATAACGTATAACGTTGTGTAGCATTACGATATAACGTATATCGTTATGTAGTATTACGATATAACGAATAACGTTATGTATCATTACGTTATAACGTATAACATTATGTAGTATTACGATATAACGTATAACGTTATGTAATATTACGTCATAACGTATAACCTTATGTAGCATTACGATATAACGTATAACGTTATATAGCATGACGATATAATGTATAACGTTATGTATCATTACGATATAACGTATAACGATATGTATCATTACGATATAACGTATAACGTTATGTAGCATTACGATATAACGTATATCGTTATGTTGTATTACGATATTACGAATAACGTTATGTCTAATTACGATATAACGTATAACGTTATGTAATATTACGTCATAACGTATAACCTTATGTAGCATTACGATTTAACGTATAACGTTATGTAGCATTATGATATTACGTATAACGCTATGTAGTATTACGATATAACATATAACGTTATATAGCACTACGTTATAAAAATAACGTTATGTAGTAGTACGTTATGACGTATAGCATTATATAGTACTACGATATAACGCATACCGTTATGTAATATTACGTTATAACGTATAACATTATGTAGTATTACGACATAACGTATAACGTTATGTAATATTACGTCATAACGTATAACCTTATGTAGCACTACGTTATAACGTATAACGTTATGTAGTAATACGTTATGACGCATAACATTATGTAGTATTACGATATAACGTATAACGTTATGTAATATTACGTCATAACGTATAACCTTATGTAGCACTACGTTATAACGTATAACGTTATGTAGTAATACGTTATGACGTATAACATTATATAGTACTACGATATAACATATACCGTTATGTAATATTACGTTATAACATATAACGTTATGTAGCATTACGATATACCGTATAACGTTATGCAGTATTACGATGTAACGAATAACGTTATGTATCATTACGATATAACGTATAACGTTATGTATCATTACGATATAACGTATATCGTTATGTTGTATTACGATATAACGAATAACGTTATGTCTCATTACGATATAACGTATAACGTTATGTAATATTACGTCATAACGTA
>NW_025217957.1:0-1126 GCF_014825855.1 Bombus pyrosoma | reverse complement strand
TACATAACGTTATACGTTATAACGTAATACTACTGAACGTTGTTCGTTATAACGTATTACTATATAACGATATACGTTATAACGTAATAATACATAATGTTATACATCTTAATGAAATACTACATAACGTTGTACGATGTAACGTAATACTACATAACGTTGTTCGTTATAACGTATTACTATATAACGATATACGTTATAACGATATGCTATATAACGTTATACGTTATAACGTATTACCATAAAACGATATACGTTATAACGTAATACTATATAACGTTATGGGTTGTAACGTATTACTATATAACTATATACGTTATAACATAATAGTATATAAAGTTATACGTTGTAACGAAGTACTACTGAACGTTATACGTTATAACGTACTACCATATAACGATATACGTTATAACGTTATATTACATAAGGATATACGTTATAACGTATTACTATATAACGATATAAGTTATAACGCAATGCTATATAACGTTATACTTTGTAACGTATTACTATATAACGATATAAGTTATAACGTAATACTATATAACGTTATGGGTTGTAACGTATTACTATATAACGACATACGTTATAACGTAATAGTACATAACGTTATACGTTATAACGTAATTCTACATAACGTTATTCGTTATAGCGCATTACTATATAACGTTATACGTTATAACGTAATAATACATAATGTTATAGGTTATAACGTAATTCTACATAACGTTGTACGATGTAACGTAATACTACATAACGATGTTCATTATAACGTATTACTATATAACGATATACGTTATAACGTAATGCTATATAACGTTATACGATGTAACGTATTACTATATAACGATATACGTTATAACGTAATAATACATAATGTTATACGTTATAACGAAATACTACTGAACGATATACCTCATAACGTAATACTATATAACGATGTACGTTGTAACGAACTACTACTGAACGTTATACGTTATAACGTAATACTACTGAACGTTGTTCGTTATAACGTACTACTATATAACGATATACGTTATATCGTATTAGCATATAACGATATACATTATAACGTAATATTACATAATGTTATACGTTATAACGTATTACCATAAAACGATATACG
>NW_025217956.1:0-1126 GCF_014825855.1 Bombus pyrosoma | reverse complement strand
TATATCGTATAACGTTATATAGTATTACGATATAACCTATAACGTTATGTAGCATTACGATATAACGTATAACGTTACGTAGTATTACGCTATAACGTATAATGATATGTAGTATTACCTTATAACGTATAACGTTATATAGTATTACGATATAACGTATACCGTTATGTAGCATTATGATATAACGTATAACGATATACGGTATTCCGATATTACGTATAACGTTATATGGTAATATGATATAACGTATAACGTAATGTAGCTTTACGATATAACGTATAACGTTATGTAGCATTACGTTATAACGTATAACGCTATGTAGCATTACCTTATAACGTATAACGTTATATGGTAATACGATATAACGTATAACGTTATGTAGCATTATGATATGACGTATAACGATATATAGTATTTCGATATTACGTATAACGTTATATGGTAATATGATATAACGTATAACGATATGTAGTATTATGTTACAACGTATACCGTTATGTAGTATTACATTATAACGTGTAACGTTATGTTGTAATGCCATATAACGTATAACGTTATATGGTAGTACGAAATAACGTATAAGGTTATGCTGCATTACGATATAACGTATATCGATATGTAGTGTTACGACATAACGTATAACATTATGTAATATTACGTTATAGCGTATAACGTTGTGCAGTATTACGCTATAACGCATAACGTTATACGGTAATATGATATAACGTATATCGTTATGTAGCATTACGATATAACGTATAACGTTATGTAGTATTACTTATAAGGTTATAATAGTATGACGTATAAGGTTACGTAGTATTACGATATAACGTATAACATTATGTACTATTACGTTACGTCGTATAACGTTATATAGTATTACGATATAACGTATAACGTTATGTAGCATTACGATATAACGTATAGCGTTATGTAGTATTACGCTATAACGTATAACGCTAAGTAGTATTACCTTATAACGTATAACGTTATATAGTATTACGATATAACGTATAACATTAGGTACTATTACGTTATATCGTATAACGTTATGTAGTATTACGATATAACGTATAACGTTATGTAGTATTAGGATATAACGTATAAGGATATGTAGTACTACGAT
>NW_025217955.1:0-1126 GCF_014825855.1 Bombus pyrosoma | reverse complement strand
CGTATAACGCTATGTAGTATTACGATATAACGTATAACGATATGTAGCATTGCGACATATCGTATAACGTTATGTAATATTACGTTATAACGTATAACGTTATGTAGTATTACGATATAACGTAACGTTATGTATCATTACGATAAAACGTATAACGTTATGTAGCATTAGGATATAACGTATAACGTTATGTAGCATTACGATTTAACGTATAACGTTATGTAGTAATACGTTATGACGTATAACGCTATGTAGTATTACGATATAACGTATAACGATATGTAGCATTGCGACATAACGTATAACGTTATGTAATATTATGTTATAACGTATAACGTTATGTAGTATTACGATATAACGTATAACGTTATGTAGCATTACGATATAACGTATAACGTTATGTAGCATTTAGGTATAACGTATAACGTTATGTAGTATTACGATATAACATATAACGTTATATAGCACTACGTTATAACGAATAACGTTATGTAGTAATACGTTATGACGTATAGCATTATATAGTACTACGATATAACGCATACCGAAATGTAATATTACGTTATAACGTATAACATTATGTAGTATTACGATATAACGTATAACGTTATGTAATATTACGTCATAACGTATAACCTTATGTAGCATTACGATATAACGTATAACGTTATGTAGCATTATGATATTACGTATAACGTTATGTATCATTACGATATAACGTATAACGTTATGTAGCAATACGATATAACGTATAACGTTATGTATCATTACGATAGAACGTATAACGTTATGTAGCATTAGGATATAACGTATAACGATATGTAGCATTACGATATAACGAATAACGTTATGTAGTATTACGATATAACGTATAACGTTATGTAGCATTACGATATAACGTATAACGTTATGTAGCATTACGATATAACGTATAACGTTATGTATCAATACGATATAACGTATAACGTTATGTAAAATTACGATATCACGTATAACGTTATGTATCATTACGATATAACGTATAACGTTATGTAGTATTACGATATAACGTATAACGTTATGTAGTAATACGTTATGACGTATAACGCTATGTAGTATTACGATATAACGTATAACGATATGTAGC
>NW_025217954.1:0-1126 GCF_014825855.1 Bombus pyrosoma | reverse complement strand
GTACGTTATAACGTAATAATATATAACGTTATACGTTATAACGTAATACCACTGAACGTTATACGTTATATCGTCCTACCATATAACGATATACGTTATATCGTATTACCATAAAACGATGTACGTTATTTCGTATTAACACACAACGTTATATGTTATAATGTATTAACACATAACGTTATACGTTATAACGTATTACCATATAACGATATACGTTATAACGCATTAAATAATAACGATATTCATTATAACGTAATACTACATAACGTTATTCATTATAACGTATTACTCTATAACGATGTACGTTATAACGTATTAAAATATAACGATATTCATTATAACGTAATATTACTTAAGGTTATACGTTATAACGTATTACCATATAACGATATACCTTATAACGTAATAATACATAATATGATACGTTATAACGAAATGCTACTGAAAGTTATACGTTGTAACGTACTGCCATATGACGATATACGTTATAACGTATTACCATATAACGAAATACGTTATAACGTAATAATACGTAATGTTATTCGTTATAACGAAATACTACATAACCTTATACGTTATAACGTATTACTACTGAACGTTATACGTTATATCGTCCTACCATATAACGATATAAGTTATATCGTATTACCATAAAACGATGTACGTTATTTCGTATTAACACACAACGTTATATGTTATAATGTATTAACACATAACGTTATACGTTATAACGTATTACCATATAACGATATACGTTATAACGCATTAAATAATAACGATATTCATTATAACGTAATACTACATAACGTTATTCATTATAACGTATTACTCTATAACGATGTAAGTTATAACGTAATAATATATAACGTTATACGTTATAACGTAATACCACTGAACGTTATACGTTGTAACGTACTGCCATATGAGGATATACGTTATAACGTATTAGCATATAACGATATACGTTATAACGTATTACCATATAACGATGTACGCTATAACGTAATAATACATAACATTATACGTTATAACGTAATACTACTGAACGTTATACGTTGTAACGTACTGCCATATGACGATATACGTTATAACGTATTTCCATATAACGATATACGTTATAACGTAA
>NW_025217953.1:0-1126 GCF_014825855.1 Bombus pyrosoma | reverse complement strand
GTGGTATTACCATATGACGTATAACGTAATGTAGTATTAGGATATGACGTATAACGTCATATAGCAATACGATATAACGTATTACGTTATGTGATGTTACGATATGACGTATAACGTTATACAGTGTTACGTTATAACGTATAACGTTATGTGGTATTACGATATGACCTATAACGTTATATAGTATTACGTTATAACGAATAACGTTATATGGTGTTACGATATGACGTATACCGTTATATAGTATTACGATATAACGTATAACGTTATGTGGTACAACGATATGGCGTATAACGTAATGTAGTATTAGGATATAACGTATAACGTCATATAGCAATACGATATAACGTATAAAGTTATGTGGTGTTACGATATGACGTATAACGTTATATAAACATTACGTTATAATGTATAACGTTATGTGGTATTACGATATGACGTATAACGTTATATAGTATTACGTTATAACGTATAACGTTATGTGGTGTTACGATATGACGTATACCGTTATATAGAAATACGTTATAACGTATAACGTTATAACGTATTACCATATGGCGTATAACGTAATGTAGTATTAGGATATAACGTATAACGTCATATAGCAATACTATATAACGTATAACGTTATGTGGTGCTAAGATATGACGTATAACGTTATATAGTATTACGCTATAGCGTATAACGTTATGTGATGTTTCGATATGACGTATAACGTTATATAGTATTACGTTATAACGTTTAACGTTATGTGGTACTACGATATAACGTTTAACGTTATGTGGTGTTACGATATGACGTATACCGTTATATAGTACTACGTTATAACGTATAAGGATATGTGGTGTTGTGATATGACGTATAACGTTATATAGTATTACGTTATAACGTATAACGTTATGTGGTGTTACGATATGACGTATACCATTATACAGAATTACGTTATAACGTATAACGTTATAACGTATTACCATATGACGTATAACGTAATGTAGTATTAGGATATAACGTATAACGTCATATAGCAATACTATATAAAGTATAACGTTATGTGGTGCTAAGATATGACGTATAACGTTATATAGTATTAGGCTATAATGTATAACGTTATGTGGTATTACGATAT
>NW_025217952.1:0-1126 GCF_014825855.1 Bombus pyrosoma | reverse complement strand
TACGTTATAACCTATAACGGTATGTAGTGTTACGTTATAACGTATAACGATATATGGTAATACGTTACAACGTATAACGTTATGTAGTATTAAGATATAACGTTTATCGATATGTAGCATTACGATATAACGTATAGCGTTATGTAGCATTACGATATAACGTATAACGTTATGTAGTATTACGGTATGACGTATAACGTTATGTAGCATTACGATATAACGTATAACGTTACGTAGCATTACGTTATAACGTACAACGTTATGTAGTGTTACGCTATAACGTATAACGGTATATGGTTATACGTTATAACGTATAACGTTATGTAGTATGACGATATAACGTATAACGTTATGTAGTATTACGGTATGACGTATAACGTTATGTAGCATTACGATATAAGGTATAACGTTATGTAGTATTACGGTATAACGTATAACATTATGTAGCATTACGATATAGCCGATAACGTTATATGGTAATACGTTATGACGTATAAGGTTATGTAGTGTTACGGTATAACGTATAACATTATGTAGCATTACGATATAACGTATAACGTTATGTAGTATTACGGTATAACGTATAACGTTATGTAGCATTACGATATAACGTATAACGTTATATGGTAATACGTTATGACGTATAAGGTTATGTAGTGTTACGGTATAACGTATAACGTTATGTAGCATTACGTTATAACGTATAACGTTATATGGTAATACCCTATGACATATATCGTTATGAAGTATTAAGATATAACGTGTATCGGTATGTAGCATTACGTTATAGCGTATAACGGTATGTACTGTTACGTTATAACGTATTAAGATATATGGCATTACGTTACAAGTATAACGTTATGTAGTTTTACGATGTAACGTGTAACGTTATGTAGCATTACGGTATAACGTATAACGTTTTGTAGCATTACGGTATAAGGTATAACGTTATGTAGCATTACGATATAACGTATAACGTTATGTAGCATGACGTTATAACGTATAACGTTATGTAGCATTACAATATAACGTATAATGTTATATGGTAATACGCTATGTCATATATCGTTATGTAGTATTAAGATATAACGTTAATCGATATGTAGCATTACGATATACCGTATAA
>NW_025217951.1:0-1127 GCF_014825855.1 Bombus pyrosoma | reverse complement strand
AACGTTATACGTTTTAACGTAATGCTACATAAAGTTATATGTTATATCGTAATACTACATAACGTTATACGCTATATCGTAATACCACAGAACTTTATACGTTATAACGTATTACCATATAACGTTATACCTTATAACGTAATACTACTTAACGTTATACGTTAAAACGTAATACTATATAACGTTAAACGTTATAACGTATTACCATATAACGTTATACGTTATAACGTAATACTATATAACGTTAAACGTTATATCGTAATACTACATAACATGATACGTTATAACGCAATGCTACATTACGTTATATGTTATATCGTAATACTACATAACGTTATACGCTATATCGTAATACCACATAACGTTATACGTTAAAAAGTAATACTACATAACGTTATACGCTATATCGTAATACCACATAACGATATACGTTAAAAAGTAATACTACATAACGTTATACGTTACAACGTATAACCATATAACGTTATACGTTATAACGTAATACAATATAACGTTATATGTGATATCGTAATACTACATAACGTTATACGTTAAAACGTATTACCATATAACGTTATACGTTATAACCTAATGCTACATAACGTTATACGTTATATCGTAATACTACATAACGTTATACGTTATAACGTATAACCATATAACGTTATACGTTATAACGTAATACAATATAACGTTATATGTGATATCGTAATACTACATAACGTTATACGTTAAAACGTATAACCATATAACGTTATACGTTATAACATAATACTATATAACGTTATACGTTATATCGTAATACTACATTACGTTATACGTTAAAACGTAATACTATCTAACGTTATATGTTATAACGTAATGCTACATAACGTTATATGTTATATCGTAATACTACATATCGTTATACGGTATAACGTAATTTCATATAACGTTATACGTTATAACGTAATACTATAGAACGTTAAACGTTATAACGTAATAGTATATAACGTTATACGTTATAACGTAATACCATGTAACGTTATACGTTATAATGTAATACTATATAACGTTAAACGTTATGTCGTAATACTACATAACGTTATACGTTATAACGTAATGCTACATTACGTTATATGTTATAT
>NW_025217950.1:0-1127 GCF_014825855.1 Bombus pyrosoma | reverse complement strand
ATGAGGTGTTACGCTCTAACGTATAACGTTATGTGGTATTACGTTATAACGTATAACTTTATGTGGTATTACGATATAAGGTATAACGTTATATAGTATTACGTTATAAGGTATAACGTAATGTAGTATTAGGATATAACGTATATCGTCATATAGCAATACGATATAACGTATAACGTTATGAGGTGTTACGATATGATGTATAACGTTATGTGATATTACGATATAACGTATATCGTTATGTGGCGCTACGAGATAACGTATAACGTTATATAGTATTGCGTTATAACGAATAACTTTATATGGTATTACGATATAATGTATAACGTTATATAGTATTACGTTATAAGGTATAACGTAATGTAGTATTAGGATATAACGTATATCGTCATATAGCAATACGATATAACGTATAACGTTATGAGGTGTTACGATATGACGTATAACGTTATGTGACATTACGATATAACGTATATCGTTATGTGGAGCTACGAGATAACGTATAACGCTATATATTATTCCGTTATAACGTATAACGTTGTTTGGTATTACGATATGACGTATAACGTAATGTGGTATTAGGATATAACGTATATCGTCATATAGCAATACCATATAACGTATAACGTTATGTGGTATTACGATATAACGTATAACGTTGTTTGGCATTACGATATGACGTATAACGTAATGTGGTATTAGGAAATAACGTATAACGTCATATAGCAATACTATATAACGTATAACGTTATGTGGTATTACGATATAAGGTATAACGTTATGTGGTATTACGATATAACGTATATCGTAATGTAGTATTAGGATATAACGTATAACGTCATATAGCAATACGATATAACGTATAACGTTATGTGGTATTACGACATAACGTATAACGTTATGTGGTATTACGATATAAGGTATAACATTATGTGGTATTACGATATAACGTATATCGTAATGTAGTATTAGGATATAACGTATAACGTCATATAGCAATACGATATAACGTATAACGTTATGTGGTATTACGACATAACGTATAACGTTATGGGGTGTTACGCTCTAACGTATAACGTTATGTGGTATTACGATATAACGTATAACGTTATGAGGTGTTACGCTCT
>NW_025217949.1:0-1127 GCF_014825855.1 Bombus pyrosoma | reverse complement strand
TGACGTATAACGTAATGTAGTATTAGGATATAACGTATAACGTCATATAGCAATACGATATAACGTATAACGTTATGGGGTGTTACGATATGACGTGTACCGTTATATAGTACTACGATATAACGTATAACGTTATGTGGTATTACGATATAACGTATAACGTTATGTAGTGTTACGTTATAACGTGTAACGTTACGTTTTATTATGATATAACGTATAACGTTATGTGGTATTACCATATAACGTATAACGTTATGGGATGTTACGATATGACGTATACCGTTATATAGTACTACGATATAACGTATAACGTTATGTGCTATTACCATATAACGTATAACGACATATAGCAATACGATATAACGTATAACGTTATGGGGTGTTACAATATGACGTATACCGTTATATAGTATTACGATATAACGTATAACGTTATGTGGTATTACCATATAACGTATAACGTTATATAGTATTACGATATAACGTATAACGTTATGTGGTGTTACGATATGACGTGTACCGTTATATAGTACTACGATATAACGTATAACGTTATGTGGTATTACGATATAACGTATAACGTTATGTAGTGTTACGTTATAACGTGTAACGTTACGTTGTATTATGATATAACGTATAACGTTATGTGGTATTACCATATAACGTATAACGTTATGGGATGTTACGATATGACGTATACCGTTATATAGTACTACGATATAACGTATAACGTTATGTGCTATTACCATATAACGTATAACGACATATAGCAATACGATATAACGTATAACGTTATGGGGTGTTACGATATGACGTATAACGTTATATAGTATTACGTTATAACGTATAACGTTATGTGGTATTACGTTAGAGCGTATAATCATTTGTGGTGTTACGATATGACGTATAGCGTTATACAGTATTACGTTATAACGTATAACGTTATGAGGTATTACAATATAACGTATAACGTCATATAGCAATACGATATAACGTATAACGTTATGTGGTACTACGATATGACGTATAACGTTATGTGGTGTTACGATATGACGTATAACGTTATATAGTATTTCGTTATAACGTATAACGTTATGTGGTATTACCATATGACGTGTAACGTAATG
>NW_025217948.1:0-1127 GCF_014825855.1 Bombus pyrosoma | reverse complement strand
AACGTTATACATCATAAGGTACTACTACATATCGATATACGTTGTAACGAACTACTACTGGACGTTATACGTTATAATGTACTACCATATCACGATATACGGTATATCCTATTACCATATAACGATATACATTATAACGGAATAATACATAATGTTTTACGTTATAACTTATTACGATATAACGTCATACATTATAACGCAATACTACATAACATTATTCGTTATAACGTAGTACTACCGAACGTTATACGTTATAACGTACTACCATATATCGATATACGTTACACCGTATTATCATATAACAACATGCGTTATAACGTATTACCATATAACGATATACATTATAACGTGATAATACATAATGTTTTACGTTATAACGTATTACGATAAAACGTCTTACATTATAACGTAATACTACATAACACTATTCGATATAACGTAGTACTACTGAACGTTATCCGTTATAACTTACTACCATATAACGATATACGTTATATCGTAGTACCATATAACGATATACATTATAACGTAATATTACATAGTGTTATACGTTATAACGTATTACCATAAAACGGTATACGTTATAACGTAAGAGTACATAATGTTATACGTTATGACGAAATACTACTGATCGTTATACATGATAACTTACAACTATATAACGATATACGTTGTAACGAACTACTACTGAACGTTATACGTTATAACGTATTACGATATAACGTCATACATTATAACGTAATACTACATAACATTATGCGTTATAACGTAGTACTACTGAAAGTTATACGTTATAACGTACTACCATATAACGATATACGTTATATCGTATTACCATTTAACGATATACATTATAACGTAATATTACATAATGTTATACGTTATAACGTATTACGAAAAAAACGTCATACATTATAACGTAATACTGCATAACATTATTCGTTATAACGTAGTACTACTGAACGTTATACGTTATAACGTTCTGCCATATATCGATATACGTTATATCGTATTACCATATAACGACATACGTTATAACTCATTACCATAAAACGATATACATTATAACGTAATAATACATAATGTTATAAGTTATAACGAAATACTACTGAACGTTCTACATGATA
>NW_025217947.1:0-2346 GCF_014825855.1 Bombus pyrosoma | reverse complement strand
ATAACGTTATGTGGTGTTACGATATAACGTATTACGTTATGTAGTATTATATTATAACGTATAACGATATATACTATTAGCTTATAACGTATAACGTTATGTAGTATTACCTTATAACATATAACGTTATGTGGTATTACGATATAACGTATTACGTTATGTAGTATTACATTATATCTTATAATGTTATATACTATTATCTTATAACGTATAACGTTATATAGTGTTACGTTATAACGTTTAACGTTATATAGCATTACGTTGTAACGCATAACGTTATGTGGTATTACGATATAACGTATTACGTTCTGTAGTATGACATTGTATCGTATAACGTTATATACTGTTAGCTTATGACGTAAAACATTATATATTATTACGTTATAACGTACAACGTTATATAGCATTACTATATAACGAATTACGTTATGTAGTATTACGATATAACGTATTACGTTATGTAGTATTACATTATAACGTATAACATTATATACTATTAGCTTTCAACGTATAACGTTATGTAGTATTACGTTATAGCGTGTAACGTTATATAGCATTACATTATAACGTATAACGGTATGTGGTATTAAGATATAACGTATTACGTTATGCAGTAAGACATTGTAACGTATAACGTAATATACTATTACCTTATGACGTATAATATTATATAATATTACGTTATAACGTATAACGTTATATAGCATTACCTTATAACGTATAACGTTATGTGGTATTACGATATCACGTATTACGTTATGTAGTATTACATTATATCTTATAACGTTATATACTGTTAGCTTATAACGTATAACGTTATATAGTATCACGTTATAACGTATAACGTTATATACCATTATGTTATGTAGTATTACATTATAACGTATATCGTTATATACTATTAGCTTATAACGTATAACGTTATATAGTGTTACGTTATAACGTATAACGTTATATAGCATTACGTTATAACGTATAACGTTATATAGCATTACGTTATAACGTATAACGTTATATAGCATTACGTTATAACGTATAACGATATGCGGTATTACGATATAACGTATTACGTTATGTAGTATGACATTGCAACGTATAACGTTATATACTATTAGCTTATGACGTATAACATTATATACTATTACGTTATAACGAATAACGTTATATAGCATTACCTTATAACGTATAACGTTATGTAGTATTACGTTATGGCGTATAACGTTATATAGCATTACATTATAACGTATGACGGTATGTGGTGTTACGATATAACGTATTACGTTATGTAGTATGACATTATATCTTATAACGTTATATACTACTAGCTTATAACGTATAACGTTATATAGTGTTACGTTATAACGTATAACGTTATATAGCATTACGTTATAACGTATAACGTTATATAGCATTACGTTATAACGTATAACGATATGCGGTATTACGATATAACGTATTACGTTATGTAGTATGACATTGCAACGTATAACGTTATATACTATTAGCTTATGACGTATAACCTTATATACTATTACGTTATAACGAATAACGTTATATAGCATTACCTTATAACGTATAACGTTATGTAGTATTACGTTATGGCGTATAACGTTATATAGCATTACATTATAACGTATGATGGTATGTGGTATTACGATATAACGTATTACGTTATGTAGTATGACATTGTAACGTATAACGTTATATACTATTAGCTTATTACGTATAACATTATATAGTATTACGTTATAACGTATAATGTTATATAGCATTACCTTATAACCTATAACGTTATGTGGTATTACGATATAACGTATTACGTTATGTAATATTACATTATAACGTGTAATGTTATATACTATTATCTTATAACTTATAACGTTATGTAATATTACGTTATAGCGTATAACGTTATATAGCTTTACATTATAACGTATAACGGTATGTGATATTACGATGTAACGTACTACGTTATGTAGTATGACATTGTAACGTATAACGTTATATACTATTAGCTTATGACGTATAACATAATATAGTATTACGTTATAACGTATAACGTTATATAGCATTACCTTATAACGTATAACGTTATGTGGTATTACGATATAACGTATTACGTTATGTAGTATTACATTATACCTTACAACGTTATATACTATTAGCTTATAAAGTATAACGTTATATAGTGTTACGTTATAACGTATAACGTTATATAGCATTACGTTATAACGTATAACGTTATATAGCATTACGTTATAACGTATAACGTTATGCGGTATTACGATATAACGTATTACGTTATGTAGTATTACATTATAACGTATAACGTTATATACTATTAGC
>NW_025217946.1:0-1127 GCF_014825855.1 Bombus pyrosoma | reverse complement strand
TTACGATATGACGTATAACGTTATATAGTATTACGATCTAACGTATAACGTTATGTGGTGTTACGATATAACGTATAACGTTATGTGGTATTACGATCTAGCGTATAACTCTATGTGGTGTTACGATATAACGTATAACGTTATGTGGTATTACGATATAAGTTATAACGTTATATGGTATTACGATATAACGTATAGCGGTTTGCGATACTACGATACAGCGTATAACGTTATGTGGTATTACGATATGACGTATAACGTTTTGCGGTATTACGTTATAACGTATAACATTGTGGTATTACGTTATAACGTATAACGTTATGTGGTATTACGATCTAACGTATAACGTCATATAGGAATACGATATAACGTATAACGTTATGTGGTGTTACGATATAGCGTATAACGTTATGCAGTATTAGGATATAACATATAACGCCATATAGCATTACGTTATAACGTATAACGTTATATAGTATTACTTTATAACTTATAACGTTATGTGGTGTTACGATATGACGTATAGCTTTATATAGTATTACGTTATAACGTATAACGTTATGTGGTATTACGATAAAACGTATAACGTTATGTGGTATTACGTTATAACGTATAACGTTATGTGGGACTACGATATGACGTATAACGTAATGCAGTATTAGGATATAACGTATAACGTCATATAGCAATACGATATAACGTATAACGTTATGTGGTGTTACGACATGACGTATAACCTTATATAGTATTACGATATAACGTATAACGATATGTGATACTACGATACAACGTATAACGTTATGTGGTATTACGATATGACGTATAGCGGTATGCGATACTACGATACAGCGTATAACGTTATGTGGTATTACGATATGACGTATAACGTTTTGCGGTATTACGTTATAACGTATAACGTTATGTAGTATTACGATAAGACGTATGGCGTTATGTGGTATTACGATATAACGTATAACGTTATGTGGTATTGCGATATAACGTATAACGTTATGTGGTATTACGATATAACGTATAACGTAGTGTAGCATTAGGATATAACATATAACATCATATAGCAATACGATATAACGTATAACGTTATGTGGTATTGCGATATAACGTATAAC
>NW_025217945.1:0-1128 GCF_014825855.1 Bombus pyrosoma | reverse complement strand
TAACGCATAACGTTATCTAGTATTACGTTACAACGTAAAACGTTATGTAGTATTACGTTATAGCGTATAACGTTATGTAGTATTACGTTATAACGTATAAAGTTATGTAGCATTGCGTTATATCGTATAACGTTATGTAGTATTACGCTATAACGTCTAACGTTATGCACTGTTACGATAAAACGTATAACGCTATGTAATATTACGTTATAACGTATAGCGTTATGTAGTATTTCGTTAAAACGTATAACGTTATGTAGCATTACGATATGACGAATAACGTTATAAATTATAACATTTCATCGTTTTACGTTGTATAGTATTACGATATAACTTATGGCGTTATATGGAAATATATTATAGCGTATAACGAAATGTACTATTACGGTATAACGTAAAACGTTATGTAGTATTACGTTATAACGTATAACGTTATATAGTATTACTATAGAACGCATATCGTTATATGATAATATATTATAACGTATAAATTTATGTAGCATTACGCTATACCGTATAACGTTATGGAGTCTTACGTTACAACGTATAACGTTATATAGTACTACGTTATAACGTATACATTTATGTAGTAATACGTTATAACGTCTAATGTCAGGTAGTATTACGTTATAACGTATAACGTTTTGTAGCATTACGTTATAACGTATAACATTACGTAGTGTTACGTTACAACGTATAACGTTATATAGTACTACGTTATAACGTATACATTTATGTAGTAATACGTTATAACGTCTAATGTCAGGTAGTATTACGTTATAACGTATAACGTTTTGTAGCATTACGTTATAACGTATAACGTTATGTACCATTTCGTTACAAGGTATAACGTTATATAGTATTACGTTAGAACGCATAACGTTATATAGTATTACGTTATAACGTATAACGCTATGTAGTATTACGTCATAACGTATAACGTTATGTAGTATTTCGTTATAACGTATAAAGTTATGTAGCATTACGATATGACGAATAACGTCAAGAATTATAACATTTTATCGTTTAACGTTATATAGTATTACGATATAACGTATAACGTTATGTAGTATTACGATATAACGTATATCGCTATATGATAATATATTATAACGTATAAAGTTATGT
>NW_025217944.1:0-1128 GCF_014825855.1 Bombus pyrosoma | reverse complement strand
TTTATACGCTATATTGTAATACTACATGACGTTATACGATATATTATAATACTATATAACGTTATACGTTAAAACGTAATACCACATATCGTTATACGATATATCGTAATACCACATATCGTTATACGTTATATCGTAACACCACATAACGTTATACGTTATATCATAATACTACTTAACGTTATATGTTATAACGTAAAAACACATATCGTTATACGTTATATCGTAATACCATATAACGTTATACGTTATATCGTAATACTATATAACGTTATACGTTACATGATAATACTATATAACGTTATACGTTATATCGTAATACCATATATCGTTATACGTTATGTCGTAATATTATATAACGTTATACGTTTTATTGTAATACTATAAAACGTTATACGTTATATCATAGTACTATATAACGTTATACGTTATATCATAATACTATATAACTTTATACGTTATATTGTAAAACTATATGACGTTATACGTTATATTATAATACTATATAACGTTATACGTTAAAACGTAATACCACTAATCGTTATACGTTATATCGTAATACCACATATCGTTATACGTTATATCGTAATACCATATAACGTTATACGTCTTATCGTAATAGCATATAACGTTATACGTTATATCGTAATACTATATAACGTTACAAGTTATATCGTAATACTACATGACGTTATACGTTATATCATAATATTCTATAACGCTATACGCTATAACGTAATACCACATAATGTTGTACGCTATATCATAATACTACTTAACGTTATATGTTATAACGTAATAACACATATCGTTATACGTGATATCGTAATACCATATAAAGTTATACGTTATATCGTAATACTATATAACGTAATACGTTACATGATAATACTATATAACGTTATACGTTAAAACGTAATACCACATATCGTTATACGTTATATCGTAATACCACATATCGTTATACGTTATATCGTAATACCATATAACGTTATACGTTATATCGTAGTACCATATAACGTTATATGTTATATCGTAATACTATATAACGTTATACTATATATCATAATACTATATAACGTTACACGCTATATCGTAATACTATATAACGTTATACGTTATAACGTG
>NW_025217943.1:0-1128 GCF_014825855.1 Bombus pyrosoma | reverse complement strand
ATTACGTTATAACGTATAACGTTATATGGTATTAGGATGTAACGTATAACGTTATGTAGAATATGTTATAACGTATAACGTTAAATGGTATTAGGATGTAACCTATAACGTTATGTAGCATTACGGTATAACGTATAACGATATGTAGATATATGTTATAACGTATAACGTTATGTAGCATTACGTTATAACGTATAACATTATGTAGCATTACGTTATAACGTATAACGTTATATAGTATTACGTTATAACGTATAACGTTATATGGTATTAGGATGTGACGTATAACGTTATGTAGCATTACGTTATAACATATAGCGATATGTAGTATTACGATATAACGTATAACGTTATGTAGCATTACGTTATAACGTATAACGTTATATAGTATTACGTTATAACGTATAACGTTATATGGTATTAGGATGTAACGTATAACGTTATGTAGCATTACGTTATAACGTATAACGCTATGTATATATATGTCATAACGTATAACGTTATGTAGCATTACGTTATAACGTATAACGTTATGTAGAATATGTTATAACGTATAACGTTATATGGTATTAGGATGTAACCTATAACGTTATGTAGCATTACGTTATAACGTATAACGCTATGTATATATATGTAATAACGTATAACGTTATGTAGCATTACGTTATAACGTATAACGTTATGTAGAATATGTTATAACGTATAACGTTATATGGTATTAGGATGTAACCTATAACGTTATGTAGCATTGCGGTATAACGTATAACGATATGTAGATATATGTTATAACGTACAACGTTATGTAGCATTTCGTTATAACGTATAACGTTATGTAGCATTACGTTATAACGTATAACGTTATATGGCATTACGTTATAACGTATAACGTTATATGGTATTAGGATGTAACGTATAACGTTTTGTAGCCTTACGTTATAACATATAGCGATATGTAGTATTACGTTATAGCGTATAACGTTATGTAGCATTACGTTATAACGTACAACGTTATGTAGACATATGTTATAACGTATAACGTTATATAGTATTACGTTATAACGTATAACGTTATATGGTATTAGGATGTAACGTATAACGTTATGTAGCATTACGTTATAACGTATAACG
>NW_025217942.1:0-1128 GCF_014825855.1 Bombus pyrosoma | reverse complement strand
GTTATAACGTGTAACGATACGTAGCATTACGTTATAACGTATAACGTCATGTAGCATTACGGTATAACGTATGACGTTACGTAGCAATATGATATAACGTATAACGTTATGTAGCATTATGATATAACGTATAACGTTACATACCAGTACGTTATAACGTATAACGTTATGTAGCATTACGGTATAACGTATGACGTTATATAGTATTACGTTATAGCGTATAACGTTATATAGTATTACGTTATAACGTATAACGTTATGTAGCATTACGGTATTACGTATAACGTTATGTAGCATTATGATATAACGTATAACGTTACATAGCAGTACGTTATAACGCATAACGTTATGTAGCATTACGGTATAACGTATAACGTTACGTAGCACTATGATATAACGTATAACGTTATGTAGCATTATGATATAACGTATAACGTTACATAGCAGTACGTTATAACGTATAACGTGATGTAGCATTACGGTATAACGTATAACGTTACGTAGCACTATGATAAAACGTATAACGTTATATAGCATTACGTTATAACGTATAACGTTATATAGTGTTACGTTATAACGTACAACGTTATATAGTATTACGTTATAACGTATAACGTTATGTAGCATTACGGTATTACGTATAACGTTATGTAGCATTATGATATAACGTATAACGTTACATAGCAGTACGTTATAACGCATAACGTTATGTAGCATTACGGTATAACGTATAACGTTACGTAGCACTATGATATAACGTATAACGTTATATAGCATTACGTTATAACGTATAACGTTATATATTATTACGTTCTAACGTATAACGTTATGTAGCATTACGGTATTACGTATAACGTTATGTAGCATTATGATATAACGTATAACGTTCTATAGCATTACGTTATAACGTATAACGTTATATATTATTGCGTTCTAACGTATAACGTTATGTAGCATTACGGTATTACGTATAACGTTATGTAGCATTATGATATAACGTATAACGTTACATACCAGTACGTTATAACGTATAACGTTATGTAGCATTACGGTATAACGTATGACGTTACGTAGCAATATGATATAACGTATAACGTTATATAGCATTACGCTATAACGTATAACGTT
>NW_025217941.1:0-1128 GCF_014825855.1 Bombus pyrosoma | reverse complement strand
AACGTCATGTAGCATTACGATGTGACGACTAACGTTATGTAGCATTACGGTATAACGTATAACGTTATGTAGCATTACGATATAACGTATAACGTCATGTAGCATTGCGTTATATCGTATAACGTTATGTAGTGTTACGTTATGACGCATAAGGTTATGTAGCATTACGATATAACGTATAACGTTATATGATAATACGTTATGACGTATAACGTTATGTAGCATTACGGTATAACGTATAACGTTATTTAGTATTACGATATAACGTATAACGTTATATAGCATAACGTTATAACGTATAACGTTATGTAGCATTACGATATAACGTATAACGTTATGCAGTATTACGGTATAACGTATAACGTTATGTAGCATTACGTTATATCGTATAACGTTATGTAGTGTTACGTTATAACGCATAAGGTTATGTAGCATTACGATATAACGTATAACGTTATGTAGCATTACGATGTAACGTATAACGTCATGTAGCATTACGATGTGACGACTAACGTTATGTAGCATTACGGTATAACGTATAACGTTATGTAGCATTACGATATAACGTATAACGTTATATAGCAATACGTTATAATGTACAACGTTATATGGTAATACGTTATGACATATATCGTTATGTAGTACTAATGTATAACTTGTAACGTTATGTAGCATTACGATGTAACGTATAACGTTATATAGCATTACGTTATAACGTATAACGTTAATTAGCATTACGATATAACGTATAACGTTATATGGTAATACGTTATGACGTATAACGTTGTGTAGTATTACGGTATACCGTGTAACGTTATATAGCATTATGTTATAATGTATAACGTTATATGATAATACGTTATGACGTATAACGTTATGTAGTATTACGGTATAACGTGTAACGTTATATAGCATTACGTTATAACGTATAACGTTATATGGTAATACGTAATGACGTATAACGTTATGTAGTATTACGGTATATGGTATAACGTTATATGGTAATACGTAATGTCGTATAACGTTATGTAGTATTACGGTATAACGTGTAACGTTATATAGCATTACGTTATAACGTATAACGTTATATGGTAATACGTAATGACGTATAACGTTATATAGCATTAC
>NW_025217940.1:0-1128 GCF_014825855.1 Bombus pyrosoma | reverse complement strand
ACTACATAGCGTTATACGCTATAACGTAATGCTACATAACGTTAAACGTTATATCGTAACACTACATATCGTTATGCGTACTATCGTAATACCATATAACGTTATACGTCATATCGTAATGCTACATATCGTTATACGTTATATCGTAACGCTACATAACGTTATACGTTATAAAGTAACACAACATAACGTTATACGTCATAACGTAGTACTGTATAACGTTATACGCTATAACGTAATGCTACATAACGTTAAACGTTATATCGTAACACTACATATCGTTATGCGTAATATCGTAATACCATATAACGTTATACGTCACATTGTAATACTACATATCGTTATACGTTATATCGTAATGCTAGATAACGTTATACGTTATATCGTAATACTACATATCTTTATACGTCATAACGTATTACCATAAAACGTTATACGTTATATCGTAATACCACATATCGTTATACGTTATATCGTAATACTATATAGCGTTACACGTTATAACGTAACACAACATAACGTTATACGTTATAGCGTTTTATTTCATATCGTTATATGCTGTATCGTAAAACTACATAACGTTATACGTTATATCGTAATAATAGATATCGTTATACGTTATATCGTAACAGTACATATAGTTTTCGTTTTATCGTAACGCTACATAACGTTATACGTTGTAACGTAGTACTACATAACGTTATACGCTATAACGTAATAGTACATATCTTTATACGATATAGGGTAATATTATATAACGATATACGTTATATCGTAATACTACATGACGTTATACGTTATATCGTAATGCTAGATAACGTTATACGTTATATCGTAATACTAGATATCGTTATACGTTATATCGTAACAGTACATATCGTTTTCGTTATACGGTAATGGTACATAATGTTATACGTTATAACGTAGTACTACATAACGTTATACGCTATAACGTAATAGTACCATAGCTTTATACGTTATATGGTAATATTATATAACGATATACGTTATATCGCAATACTACACAACGTTATACGTTACGTCGTAATAGTACATACCGTTATAAGTTATATCGTAATACTATATAGCGTTACACGTTATATCGTAATGCTACATTACATTATACGT
>NW_025217939.1:0-1128 GCF_014825855.1 Bombus pyrosoma | reverse complement strand
TATAACGTTATACGTTATATCCTAATACTATATAACGTTGTACGTTATATCGTAATACTATATAACGTTATACGTTATATCGTAATACCATATAACGTTATACGTTATATCGTAATACTATATAACGTTATACGTTATATCGTAATACCATATAACGTTATACGTTATATCGTAATACTATATAACGTTATACGTTATAGCATAATACTGTATAACGTTATACGATACATCATAATACTATATAACGTTATACGTTATATCGTAATACCATATAACGTTATACGTTATATCGTAATACTATATAACGTTATACGTTATATCATAATACTATATAACGTTATACGTTATATCGTAATACCATATAACGTTATACGTTATATCGTAATACTATATAACGTTATACGTTATATCGTAATACCATATACCCTTATACGTTATATCGTAATACCATATACCCTTATACGTTATATCGTAATACTATATAACGTTATACGTTATAACGTAATGCCATATAACGTTATACGTTAAATCATAATACTATATAACGTTATACGTTATATCGCAATACCATATAACGTTATACGTTATATCGTAATACTATATAACGTTATACGTTATAACGTAATGCCATATAACGTTATACGTTATATCATAATACTATATAACGTTATACGTTATAACGTAATGCCATATAACGTTATACGTTATATCATAATACTATATAACGTTATACGTTATATCGCAATACCATATAACGTGATACGTTATATCGTAATACTATATAACGTTATACGTTATATCGTAATACTATAAAACCTTATACGTTATAACGTAATGCCATATAACGTTATACGTTATATCGTAATACTATATAGCGTTATACGTTATATCGTAATACTATATAACGTTATACGTTATATCGCAATACCATATAACGTTATACGTTATATCGTAATACCATATAACGTTATACGTTATATCGTAATACTATATAACGTTATACGTTATATCGTAATACCATATACCCTTATACGTTATATCGTAATACTATATAACGTTATACGTTATATCGTAATACTACATGACGTTATACGTTATATCACAATACTATATAACGTTATACGTTAT
>NW_025217938.1:0-1129 GCF_014825855.1 Bombus pyrosoma | reverse complement strand
TTACCCTCTATTTTTTAATGTTTTCCATTTCCGCACGTGGACATTAAGAGCACTGATCTGAAATCACGTTGCTTCCGCAGTCTCGAAATGCGTCGCTGTAAATGGACAGCCGGATTTCCCTAGTCCGTGCCAGTTTTCAACTGAGCCTTGAATGTCGGCAGAATGGAAGGATTTCTTTCAAACTTTCTCAGCGATTAAAAAACCGATACGTTTCACTATATGAGGACGAAACATAACGAATTGTATAAAAATATCGAAACCTGCAACCTTATTTTGGGAAACTATACGGTAAAACGCTGCAGTTCGTCGGGCTGATGCGTATACTTCAAAGACCCTACGGTCCAAAGCATTGGTTTGCGTCACGCGTTTACGCGTTGCTCGCTAGCTATGCTCGCTCGAGAAACTATAGCCCAACCTAAAGCACATTCCTCTTACGTTCAGTCGTCGAAAAGAAGGAGATTTTCTTGAAATTAGCGAACGTGCGGCAGCGGTTGTGAGGTTAGGGTAGATTTATACGAGCGAACGCAGCGAGCGAGCAGCGATTGCAATTTCTACGCTATACATGTACATAATATTTTCCTTGGTTTCACTTCTCATGGATCGAATGAACGTTTTGGATCGAAAAAAAGGGAGGAATGAAAGTTGATCTCGCTACGTACGCGCGTTGTGCGCTTCGAAGTATCTGGACAATACGCCTTAAGAGAGTCCCGGTTACTCCCGACGTTTACCCGCTCTTTTTTAATGTTTTTCATTTCCGCACATGGACATTAGGAGCACTGATCTGATGTCGCGTTGCTTCCACAGTCTCGAAATGCATCGCTGTAAATGGACAGCCGGATTCCCCTAGTCCGTGCCAGTTTTCAACCGAGCCTTGAATGTCGGCAGAATGGAAGGATTTCTTTCAAACTTTCTCAGCGATTAAAAAACCGATACGTTTCACTATATAAGGACGAGACATAACGAATTGTATAAAAATATCGAAACCTGCAACCTTATTTTGGGAAACTATACGGGAAAACCCTGCGGTTCGTCGGGCTGATGCGTATACTTCAAAGACCCTACGGTCCAAACCGTTGGTTTGCGACACGCGTTTACGCGTTGCTCGCTCGCTATGCTCGCTCGAAAAACT
>NW_025217937.1:0-1129 GCF_014825855.1 Bombus pyrosoma | reverse complement strand
GTAATACGTTATAACGTATAACGATATGTGGTATTACGATATAACGTATAACGTTATATGGTAATACGTTATAACGTATAACGATATGTAGTATTACGATATAACTTATAACGTTATGTACTATTACGACATAACGTATAACGTTATGTGGTATCACATTATATCGTGTAACGCTATATAGTACTACGATATAACGTATCACGTTATGTAGCATTACGATATAACGTATAACGATATCTAGTATTACGATATAACGTATAATGTAATGTAGCATTACGATATAACGTATAACGTTATATAGTATTACGTTATGACGTATAACGTCATGTAGTGTTACGTTATAACGTATAACGTTATCTAGCATTACGATATAACGTCTAACGTTATGTAGTTTTACGATACAGTATATAACGATATGTAATAATACGTTATACCGTATAACGTTATGTAGTATTACGATATAACGTATAACGTTATGTAGCATTACGATATATCGTATAACGATATCTAGTATTACGATATAACGTATAACATTATGTAGCATTACGATATAACGTATAACGTTATTTAGTAATACGTTATAACGTATAACGTTATGTAGTGTTACGTTGTAACGTATAACGTTATATAGTGTTACGATATAACGGATAACGTCATGTAGCATTACGATATGACGTATAACGTTACGTAGTATCACGATATAACGTATATCGTTATATAATGTTACCATATAACGTATAAAGCTATGTACTATTACGTTATAGCGTATAACGTTATGTAGTACTACGTTATAACGTATAACGTTATGTATCATTACGATATAACGAATAGCGATATGTAGCACTACGATATAACGTATAACGTTATGTAGCATTACGATATGACGTATAACGATATCTAGTATTACGATAGTACGTATTATGTAACGTCGCATTACGATATAACGTATAACGTTATATAGTATTACGTTATAACGTATAACGTTATGTGGTATTACATTATATCGTGTAACGCTATATAGTATTACGATATAACGGATAACGTTATATGGTAATACGTTATAACGTATTACGATATGTAGTACTACGATATAACGTATAACGTTATGTAGCATTACGATGTAACGTCT
>NW_025217936.1:0-2347 GCF_014825855.1 Bombus pyrosoma | reverse complement strand
ATGATATAACGTATAACGCTATGTATCATTACGGTATAAAATATAACGTTATGTAGCATTACGATATAACGTATAACGTTATGTAGTATTACGATATAACGTATAACGATATGTAGCATTATGATATAACGTATAACGTTATGTAATATTACGTTATAACGTATAACGTTATGTAGTATTACGATATAACGTATAACGTGATGTAATATTACGTTATAACATATAACGTTATGTAGTAGTACGTTATGACGTATAACGCTACGTAGCACTACGATATAACGAATAACGTTATGTAGTATTACGATATAACGTATACCGTTATGTAATATTACGTTATAACGTATAACATTATGTTGTATTACGATATAACGTATAACGTTATGTAATATTACGTTATAACGTATAACGATATGTAGTATTACGATATAACATATAACGTTATGTAGCATTATGATATAACGTATAACGTTATGTATCATTACGATATAACGTATAACGTTATGTAGCATTACGATATAACGTATAACGGTATGTATCATTACGATATAACGTATAACGTTATGTAGCATTAAGATATAACGTATAACGGTATGTAGCATTACGAAATAACGTATATCGTTATGTAGTTTTACGATATAACATATAACGTTATATAGCACTACGTTATAACGTATAACGTTATGTAGTAATACGTCGTGACGTATAACATTATATAGTACTACGATATAACGTATACCGTTATGTAATATTACGTTATAACGTATAACCTTATGTAGCACAACGATATAACGTATAACGTTGTGTAGCATTATGATGTAACGTATAACGTTATGTATCATTACGATATAACGTATAACGTTATGTAGCATTACGATATAACGTATAACGTTATGTATCATTACGATATAACGTATAACGTTATGTAGTAATACGTTATGACCTATAACATTATATAGTATTACGATATAACGTATAACGATATGTAGCATTACGATATAACGTATAACGTTATGTAGCATTACGATATAACGTATACCGTTATGTAGTATTACGATATAACGTATAACGTTATGTAGCATTACGATATAACGTATAACGTTATGCAGCATTACGATATAACGTATAACGTTATGTAGTATGACGATATAACGTATAACGTTATGTAGCATTACGATATAACGAATAACGTTATGTATCATTACGATATAACGTATGACGTTATGTAGTAATACGTTATGACGTATAACGCTATGTAGTATTACGATATAACGTATAACGATATGTAGCATTACGATATAATGTATAACGTTATGTAATATTACGTTATAACGTATAACGTTATATAGTATTACGATATAACGTATAACGTTATGTAGCATTACGATATAACGTATAACGTTATGTAGCATTACGATATAACGTATAACGTTATGTAGTATGACGATATAACGTATAACGTTATGTAGTATTACGTTATAACGTATAACATTATGTAGTATTACGAAATAACGTATAACGTTATGTAATATTACGGATTAACGTATAACGTTATGTAGCATTACGATATAAGGTATAACGTTATGTATCATTACGATATAACGTATAATGTTATGTAGTAATACGTTATGACGTATAACGTTATGTAGTAATACATTATGACGTATAACGTTATATAGTATTATCGTTATAACGTATAACATTATGTAGTATTACGATATAACGTATAACGTTATGTAATATTACGTATTACCGTATAACGTTATGTAGCATTACGATATAACGTGTAACTATATGTAGCATTACGATATAACGCATAACGTTATGTATCATTGCGATATAACGTATAGCGTTTTGTAGTAATACGTTATGACGTAAAACGTTATATGGTATTACGTTATAACGTGTAACGTTATATAGCATTACGATATAACATATAACGTTATATAGCACTACGCAATAACGTACAATGTTATGTAGTAATACGTTATGACGTATAACATTATATAGTATTACGATATAACGTATACCGTTATGTAATATTACGTTATAACGAACAACCTTATGTAGTATTACGATATAACGTATAACGTTATGTAATATTACGTTATAACGTATAACGTTATGTATCATTACGATATAACGTATAACGTTATGTAGCATTACGATATAACGTATAACGATATGTAGTATTACGATATAACGTATAACGTTATGTAGTAATACGTTTTGACGTATAACATTATATTGTATTACGATGTAACGTATAACGTTATGTAGTAATAGGTTATGACTTATAACATTATATAGTATTACGATATAACGTATAACGTTATGTAATATTACGTTA
>NW_025217935.1:0-1129 GCF_014825855.1 Bombus pyrosoma | reverse complement strand
TATAACGTATAACGTTATGTAGTGTTACGCTATAACGTATAACGCTATATAGTATTACGATATAGCGTATAACGTTATGTAGTGTTACGTTATAACGTATAACGATATATAGTATTACGATATAACGTTATGTAGTGATACGTTACAACGTAGAACGATATATAGTATTACGATATAACGTATAACGTTATATGGTATTCCGATATAATGTATAACGTTATGTAGTATTACATTATAACGTATAACGTTATATAGTATTACGATATGACGTATAACGTTATGTAGTATTACATTATAACGTAAAACGTTATATAGTATTACGATATAACGTATAACGTTATGTAGTACTACGTAACAACGTATAGCGTCATATAGTATTACGGTATAACGTATAACGTTATGTAGTATTACGATATAACGTATAACGTTATGTAGTACTACGTAACAACGTATAACGATATATAGTATTCCGATATAACGTATAACGTTATGTAGTATTACATTATAACGTATAACGTTATATAGTATTACGATATGACGTATAACGTTATAAGGTACTACGCTATAACGTATGACGATATGTAGTATTACGATATAACGTATAACGATATGTAGTATTGCGATATAACGTATAACGTTATATAGTATTACAATATAACGTTTAACGTTATGTAGCATTACGTTAGAGCGTGTAACGTTATGTAGCATTACGTTATAGCGTATAACGTTATGTAGCATTACGATATAACGTATAACGATTTGTACTAATACGTTACAACGTATAACGTTATATAGGATTACGATATAACGTATAACGTTATGTAGTACTACGTAACAACGTATAACGACATATAGTATTACGGTATAACGTATAACGTTATGTAGTATTACGTTACCACGTATAACGTTATATAGTATTACGATATAACTTATAACGTTATGTAGTATTACGATATAACGTATAGCGTTATGTAGTAATACGTTACATCGAATAACGTTATGTAGTATTACGATATAACGTATGACGTTATGTAGTATTACGATATGACGTATATCGTTATAAGGTACTACGCTATAACATATAACGTTATGTAGTATTACGTTAAAACGAATAACGTTATGTAGAATT
>NW_025217934.1:0-1129 GCF_014825855.1 Bombus pyrosoma | reverse complement strand
TATACGTTATAACGTCATGCTACATAACGTTATACGTTATACCGTAATGCTACATGACGTTACACGTTACATCGTAAAACTACATATCGTTATACGTTGTAACGTATTGCCATATATCGTTATACGTTATAACGTAACACTACATACCGTTATACGTTATAACGTAATGCTACATAACGTTATACGTTATACCGTAATAATACATAACGTTATACGTCATAACGTATTACCATGTAACGTCATACGTTATAACGTAATGCTATATAACGTTATACGTTATATCGTAATGCTACATATCGATACCCGTTATATCTTAATACTACATAACGATATATGTCATAGCGTATTACCATATAACGTTATACGTTATAACGTAATGCTACATAACGTTATACGTTATACCGTAACACTACATAAACTTATACGTCATAACGTACTACCATATAACGTTATACGTTATATCGTAATGCTACATATCGATAAACGTTATATCTTAATACCACATAACGTTATACGTTGTAACGTATTACCATATATCGTTATACGTTATAACGTAACACTACATACCGTTATACTTTATAACGTAATGCTACATAACGTTATACGTTATACCGTAATACTACACATCGTTATACGTCATAACGTATTACCATATAACGTCATACGTTATAACGTAATGCTATATAACGTTATACGTTATATCGTAATGCTACATATCGATACACGTTATATCTTAATACTACATAACGATATATGTCATAGCGTATTACCATATAACGTTATACGTTATATCGTAATGCTACATAACGTTATAAGTTTCATCGTAATACTACATAACGTTATACGTTATAACGTATTACCATATACCGTTATACGTTATAGCGTAACACTACATAACGTTATACGTTATAATGTAATGCTACATAACGTTATACGTTATACCGTAATACTACATAACGTTATACGTTACATCGTAATGCTACATAACGTTATACGTCATACCGTAATACTACATTACGTTATACGTTATATCGTAATACTACATAACGTTATACGTTATAACGTATTACCATATAGCGTTATACGTTATAGCGTAGCACTACATAACGTTATACGTTATAACGTAATG
>NW_025217933.1:0-1129 GCF_014825855.1 Bombus pyrosoma | reverse complement strand
GTTATAACGTAATACTACATAACGTTTTACGTTATACCCTAATGCAACATAACGTTATACGTTATACCGTAATGCTACATAACGGTATACGTTATAACGTAATACTACATAATGTTGTACGCCATAACGTAACACTATATAACGTTATACGTTATACCGTAATGGTACATAACGTTATACGTTATATCGTACTGCTACACAACGTTATACGTTATAACGTAATGCTACACAACGTTATACGTTATAACGTAATACTACATAACGTTATACGTTATACCGTAATGCTACATAACGCCATACGTTATACCGTTATGCTACATAACGTTATACGTTATAACGTAATGCTACATAACGGTATACGTTATAACGTAATGCTACATAACGTTATACGTTATAACGTAATGCTACATAACGTTATACGTTATAACGTAATACTACATATCGTGATACGTGATACCCTAAAGCTACATAACGTTATACGTTATACCGTAATGCTACATAACTTTATACGTCATACCGTAATGCTACATAACGCTATACGTTATAACGCAATGCTATATAACGTTATACGTTATACCGTAATGCTACATAACGGTATACGTTATAACGTAATACTACATAATGTTATACGCTATAACGTAACACTATATAACGTTATACGTCATAACGCAATGCTATATAACGTTATACGTTATATCAATGTGCTACATAACGTTATACGTTAAAACGTAATGCTATATAACGTTATACGTCATAACGCAATGCTATAAAACGTTATACGTTATAACGTAATACTACAAAACGTTATACGTTATATTGTAATGCTACATAACGTTATACGTTATACCGTAATGGTACATAACGTTATACGTTATATCGTACTGCTACACAACG
The DNA here is from genome assembly GCF_014825855.1 of Bombus pyrosoma. Taxonomy (NCBI): domain Eukaryota; kingdom Metazoa; phylum Arthropoda; class Insecta; order Hymenoptera; family Apidae; genus Bombus; species Bombus pyrosoma. The sequence goes on along the minus strand of NW_025217933.1, from coordinate 235 downwards.
TTATACGTTATACCGTTATGCTACATAACGTTACATGATATAACGTAATACTACATAACGTTATACGTTATAACGTAATACTACATAACGTTGTACGTTATATTGTAATGCTACATAACGTTATACGTTATACCGTAATGGTACATAACGTTATACGTTATATCGTACTGCCACACAACGTTATACGTTATAACGTAATGCTACATAACGTTATACGTTATAACGTAATACTACA
>NW_025217932.1:0-1130 GCF_014825855.1 Bombus pyrosoma | reverse complement strand
ACAACGTATAACGTTATGTGGTATTACGATATGACGTATAACGTAATGTAGTATTAGGATATAACGTATAACGTCATATAGCAATACGATATAGCGTATAACGTTATGTGGCGCTACGATATGACGTATAACGTTACATAGTATTACGTTATAACGCATAACGTCATGTGGTAATATGATATGACGCATATCGTAATGTTGTATTAGGATATAACGTATAAAGTCATATAACAATACGATATAACGTATATCGTTATGTCGTACTACCATATATCGTATAACGTTATGTGGTGTTACGATATGACATATAACGTTACACAGTATTACGTTATAACGTATAACGTTATGTGGTAGTACGATATGACGTATAACGTCATATAGTAATACGATATAACGTATAACGTTATGTGGTATTACGATATGACGTATAACGTAATGTAGTATTAGGTTATAACGTATAACGTTATGTAGCAATACGACATAACGTATAACGTTATGTGGTGTTACGATATGACGTATAATGTTATATAGTATTACGTTATAACGTATATCGTTATGTGGTATTACGATATGACGTATAACGTAATGTAGTATTAGAATATAACGTATCACGTCATATAGCAATACGATATAACGTATAACGTTATGTGGTTTTACGATATGACGTATAAAGTTACATAGTATTACGTTATAACGCATAACGTCATGTGGTATTATGATATGACGCATATCGTAACGTAGTATTAGGATATAACGTTTAAAGTCATATAGCAATACGATATAACGAATATCGTTATGTCGTACTACCATATAACGTATAACGCTATGTGGTGTTACGATATGACATATAACGTTACACAGTGTTACGTTATAACGTATAACGCTATGTGGTGTTTCGATATGACGTATAACGTTACATAGTATTACGTTGTAACGCATAACGTCATGTGGTAATATGATATGACGCATATCGTAATGTAGTATTAGGATATAACGTATAAAGTCATATAACAATACGATATAACGTATATCGTTATGTCGTACTACCATATATCGTATAACGTTATGTGGTGTTACGATATGACATATAACGTTACACAGTATTACGTTATAACGTATAACGTTATGTG
>NW_025217931.1:0-1130 GCF_014825855.1 Bombus pyrosoma | reverse complement strand
ACGTTATACGTTATATTGTAATACTATATGACGTTATACGTTATATTATAATACTATATAACGTTATACGTTAAAACGTAATACCACATATCGTTATACGTTATATCGTAATACCACATATCGTTATACGTTATATCGTAGTGCCACATAACGTTATACGTTATATCATAATACTACTTAACGTTATATGTTATAACGTAATAACACATATCGTTATACGTTATATCGTAATACCGTATAACGTTATACGTTATATCGTAATACTATATAACGTTATTCGTTACATGATAATACTATATAACGTTATACGTTATATAGTAATACCATATATCGTTATACGTTATATCGTAATATTATATAACGTTATACGTTTTATTGTAATACTATAAAACGTTATACGTTTTATTGTAATACTATAAAACGTTATACGTTATATCATAATACTATATAACGTTATACGTTATATCATAATACTATATAACTTTATACGTTATATTGTAATACTATATGACGTTATACATTATATTATAATACTATATAACGTTATACGTTAAAACGTAATACCACATATCGTTATACGTTATATCGTAATACCACATATCGTTATACGTTATATCGTAATACCATATAACGTTATACGTTATATCGTAGTACCATATAACGTTATATGTTATATCGTAATACTATATAACGTTATACGTTAAAACGAAATACCACATACCGTTATACGTTATATCGTAATACCACATACCGTTATACTCTATATCGTAATACCATATAACGTTATACGTTATATCGTAATACCATATAACGTTATACGTTTTATCGTAATACCATATAACGTTATACGTTATATCGTAATACTATATAACGTTATAAGTTATATCGTAACACTACATGACGTTATACGTTATATCATAATATTCTATATCGTTATACGTTATAACGTAATACCATATAACGTTATTGATTACAACGTAATACCACATATCGTTATACGTTATATCGTAATACCACATATCGTTATACGTTATATCGTTATACCACATAACGTTATACGTTATATCATAATACTACTTAACGTTATATGTTATAACGTAATACCACATATCGTTATACGTTATATCGTA
>NW_025217930.1:0-1130 GCF_014825855.1 Bombus pyrosoma | reverse complement strand
ATCGTAATACTATACAACGTTCTACTTTGTAACGTATTACTACATAACGTTGTACGTTACATCGTAATGCTACATAACGTTATACGTTATATCGTGATGCTGCATAACGTTATACGTCATGACGTAATACTACATATCGTTATACGTTATATCTTATTACCATATAACGTTATACGTTATGTCGTAATACAACTTATCGCTATACGTTATAACGTAATGCTTCAAAACGTTATACGTTATATCGTAATACAACATACCGTTATACGTTATATCGTAATACTATACAACGTTCTACTTTGTAACGTATTACTACATAACGTTGTACGTTACATCGTAATGCTACATAACGTTATACGTTATATCGTGATGCTGCATAACGTTATGCGTCATGACGTAATACTACATATCGTTATACGATATATCTTATTACCATATAACGTTATACGTTATGTCGTAATACAACATATCGTTATACGTTATAACGTAATGCTACATAACGTTATACGTTATATGTTAATACTACATATCGTTATACGTTATATCGTAGTGCTACATAACGTTATACGTTTCACCGTAATACCATATATCGTTATAGGTTATAACGTAATGCTACATAACGTTATACGTTATATCGTAATACAACATATCGTTATACATTACGACGTAATGCTACATAACGTTATACTTTATATCGTAATACAACATATCGTTATACGGCATATCGTAATACTATACAACGTTCTACGTTGTACCGTATTACTACATAACGTTGTACGTTACATAGAAATGCTACATAACGTTATACGTTATAACGTAATGCTACATAACGTTATACGTTATATCGTGATGCTGCATAACGTTATTCGTCATGACGTAATACTACATATAGTTATACGTTATATCTTATTACCATATAACGATGTACGTTATGTCGTAATACAACATATCGTTATACGTTATAACGTAATGCTACATAACGTTATACGTTATATCGTAATACAACATACCGTTATGCGTTATATCGTAATACTATACAACGTTCTACTTTGTAACGTATTACTACATAACGTTGTACGTTACATCGTAATGCCACATATCGTTATACATTATATCGTAATACTATACAACGT
>NW_025217929.1:0-1130 GCF_014825855.1 Bombus pyrosoma | reverse complement strand
ATCGTAATACTACATAACGTCATACGTTATATCGTAATACCACATAACAATATACGTTATATCGTAATACTAAATAACGTTATACGTTATATCGTAATACCATATAAATTTATACGTTATATCGTTTTACTACATAACGTTATACGTCATATCGTAGTACTACACAACGTTATACGTTATATCGTAATACTACAATACGTTATACGTTATATCGTAATACTAGCATAACGTTATACGATATATCGTTATACTACATAACGTTATACGTATTATAGTAATACTATATAACGTTATACGTTATATCATAATACCGTATAACGTTATACGTTATATCCTAATACCACATAACGATATACGTTATATCGTGACACTACATAGCGTTATGCGATATATCTTAATACCGAACACCGTTATACGTAATACCGTAATATTACATAACGTTATACGTAGTGTCGTAATACCATGTAGCGTTATACGTTATATCGTAATAAAAAATAACGATATACGTTATATGGTAATACCTTATAACGTTATACGTTATATCGTAATACTACATAACGTGATCCGTTATATCGTAATGCCACATAAGGTTATACATTATATCGTAATACTGCATAACCTCATACGTTATGATGTTATACTATATAACGTTATCAGTTATACCGTAATACTACATAACGTTATACGTTATATCGTAATACCACTTAACGTTATACGTTATAACGTAATGCCTTATAACGTTATACGTTACATCGTAATAGCATATATCGTTATACCATATTATGTAATACCATATAACGTTATACGTCTAATCGTAGTACTACATAACGTTATACGTTACATCGCAATACCACATAACGTTGTACGTTATAACGTAATGCTACATAACGTTATAATTATCGTAATACTACATAACGTTATACGTCATGACGTTATACTATATAACGTTATACGTTATATCGTAATACTACATAACGTTATAGGTTATATTGCAATACCATATAACGTTATACGTTATATCGTAATACTATATAAAGTTATACGTTATATCGTAATACTGCATAACCTCATACGTTATGATGTTATACTATATAACGTTATCAGTTATACCGTAATACTACATAACGTTA
>NW_025217928.1:0-1130 GCF_014825855.1 Bombus pyrosoma | reverse complement strand
TACATAACGTTATACGTTATATCGTAATACTGCATATCGCTATATGTTATAACGTAATGCTACATAACGTTATACGTTATAACATACATCTACGTAGCGTTATACGTTATAACGTAAAGCTACATAACGTTATACGTTATATCGTAATACTACATATCGCTATATGTCATAACGTAATGCTACATAACGTTATACGTTATAACGTAATGCTACATAACGTTATACGCTACAACGTAATACTACATGACCTTATACGTTAAAACGTAATATGACATAACGTTATAGGTTATAACGTAATACTACATAACGTTCTACGTTATAAAGTAATACTACGTAACGTTATACGTTATAACGTAATGCTACATAACGTTATACGTTATAACATATATCTACGTAGCGTTATACGTTATATCGTAATACTACATATCGCTATATGTCATAAAGTAATACTACGTAACGTTATACGTTATAACGTAATGCTACATAACGTTATACGTTATAACATATATCTACGTAGCGTTATACGTTATAACGTAATGCTACATAACGTTATACGTTATATCGTAATACTGCATATCGCTATATGTTTTAACGTAATGCTACATAACGTTATACGTTATAACATACATCTACGTAGCGTTATACGTTATAACGTAAAGCTACATAACGTTATACGTTATATCGTAATACTACATATCGCTATATGTCATAACGTAATGCTACATAACGTTATACGTTACATCCTAATACCATATAACGTTATACGCTATAACGTAATACTACATGACCTTATACGTTATATCGCAATATGACAAAACGTTATACGTTATAACGTAATAGTACATAACATTGTACGTTATAACGTAATGCTACATGACCTTATACGTTATATCGCAATATGACAAAACGTTATACGTTATAACGTAATAGTACATAACGTTATACGTTATAACGTAATACTATATAACGTTATACGTTATAACATAATGCTACATAACGTTATACGTTATAACGTAATGCTACATAACGTTATACGTTATAACATATATCTACATAGCGTAATACGTTATAACGTAATGCTACATAACGATATACGTTACATCCTAATACCATATAACGTTATACGTTAT
>NW_025217927.1:0-1130 GCF_014825855.1 Bombus pyrosoma | reverse complement strand
TTATAACGTAATACTATATATCGTTATACGCCATATCGTAATACTATACAACGTTATACGTCATAACGTAATACTATATAACGTTATACGTTATATCGTAATACTGCATAACGTTATACGATATAACGTCATACCAAGTAACGTTATACGTTATATCATAATAGTACACATCGTTCTACGTCATAACGTAGTACTATATAACGTTATACGTTATATCATCGTACTACAGAACGTTATACGCCGTAACGTAGTGCTATATAACGTTATACGTTATATCATCATACTGCAGAACGTTATACGTCATAACGTAATACTATACAACGTTATACGTCATAACGTAGTACTATATGTCGCTATACGTTCTAACGTAATACTATATATCGTTATACGTCATAACGTAGTACTATATAACGTTATATGTTATATCGTAATACCGTACAACGTTATCCGCTATATCGTAATAGCATATAACGTTATACGTTATATCATAATACTGCACAACGTTATACGTCATAACGTAATACTATATAACGTTATACGTCATATCGTAATACCACATAACGTTATATGTTATATCGTAATACCGTGCGACGTTATACGCTATATCGTAGTAACATATAACGTTATACGTTATATCATAATACTACACGCCGTTTTACTTCATAACGTAGTACTATATGTCGTTATACGTTATAACGTAATGCTATATATCGTTATACGCTACAACGTAATACTATACAACGTTATACGCCATAACGTAGTGCTATACAACGTTATACGTTATATCATCATACTACAGAAAGTTATACGTCATAACGTAGTACTATATAACGTTATATGTTATATCGTAATACCGTACAACGTTATACGCTATATCGTAATAGCATATAACGTTATACGCTATATCGTAATACCGTATAACGTTATACGTTATATCGTAATACCGTATAACGTTATACGCTATATCGTAGTAACATATAACGTTATATGTTATATCGTAATACCGTACAACGTTATACGCTATATCGTAGTAACATATAACGTTATACGTTATATCATAATACTACACGCCGTTTTACTTCATAACGTAGTACTATATGTCGTTATACGTTATAACGTAATGCTATATA
>NW_025217926.1:0-1130 GCF_014825855.1 Bombus pyrosoma | reverse complement strand
CAATATAACGTTATACGCTATAACGTAATACTACATAACGTTATACGTTATAAGCTAATAGTATATCACGTTACACGTCATAAGGTAATACTACATAACGTAATACGTTATATCGTAATACCACGTACCGTTATACGTTATAATGTAATGCTATATAACGTTGTACGTTATAACGTAATACTGTATAATGTTTTACGTCGTAAGCTAATAGTATATAACGTTATACGTTATAATGTAATACTACATAACGTAATACGTTATATCGTAATACCACATAACGTTATACGTTATAATGTAATGCTATATAACGTTATACGTTATAACGTAATAGTACATAACGTTATACGTTGTAAGCTAATAGTATATAACGTTATACGTTATAATGTAATACTACATAACGTAATACGTTATATCGTAATACTACATAACGTAATACGTTATATAGTAATGCTATATAACGTTGTACGTTATAACGTAGTAATATATAATGTTTTACGTCATAAGCTAATAGTATATAACGTTATACGATACAATGTCATACTACATAACGTAATTCGTTATATCGTGATACCACATAACGTTATGCGTTATAACGTAATGCTATATAACGTTAAACGTTATAACGTAACACTATATAATGTTATACGTTATAAGGTATTAGTATATAACGTTATAAGATATAACGTAATACTACAAAACGTAATACGTTATATCGTAATACCACATAACGTTATACGTTATATAGTAATGCTATATAACGTTGTACGTTATAACGTAATAATATATAATGTTTTACGTCATAAGCTAATAGTATATAACGTTATACGATACAATGTCATACTACATAACGTAATTCGTTATATCGTGATACCACATAACGTTATGCGTTATAACGTAATGCTATATAACGTTATACGTTATATCGTAACAGTACATAACGTTATACGTCATAAGCTAATAGTATATAACGTTATACGCTGCAATGTCATACTACATAACGTAATACGTTATATCGTAATACCACATACCGTTATACGTTATAATGTAATGCTATATAACGTTATACGTTATAACGTAATACTATATAACGTTATACGTTACAAGCTAATAGTATATAACGTTATAAGATA
>NW_025217925.1:0-2349 GCF_014825855.1 Bombus pyrosoma | reverse complement strand
TATGTAGCATTACGGTATAACGTATTACGTTATGTAGTATTACGTTATAACGTATAACGTTATGTAGCATTACGGTATAACGTATAACGTTATATAGTATTACGTTATATCGTATAACGTTATATAGCATTACGATATAACGTATGTCGTTATATAGTATTACGTTATAACGTATAACGTTATATAGCATCGCGTTATGACGTATATCGTTATATAGCATTGCGTTATAACGTATAACGTTATATAGTATTACGTTGTAACGTATAACGTTATGTACCATTACGGTATAACGTATAACGTTATGTAGCATTACAATATAACGTATAACGTTATATAGTATTACGTTATAACGTATAACGTAATGTACCATTACAATATAACGTATAACGTTATGTAGCATTACGGTATAACGTATAACGTTATACAGCATTACGGTATAACGTATAACGTTATATAGTATTACGTTATAACGTATAACGTTATGTAGCATTAAAATATAACGTATAACGTTATGTAGTATTACGTTATAACGTATAACGTTATATAGCTTCGCGTTATGACGTATATCCTTATATAACATTGCGTTATAACGTATAACGTTATATAGTATTACGTTATAACGTATAAGGTTATGTAGTATTACGGTATAACGAATAACGCTATGTAGCAATACGGTATAACGTATAACGTTATGTAGCATTACGTTATAACGTATAACTTTATATAGTATTACGTTATAACTTATAACGTTATGTAGCATCACAATATAACGTATAACGTTATGTAGTATTACGTTATAACGTATAACGTTATATAGCATTGCGTTATGACGTATAACGTTATATAGCATTACGTTTTAACGTATAACGTTATGTAGCACTATGATATAACGTATAACGTTATGTAGTATTAACGTTATAACGTATAACGTTATATAGCTTCGCGTTATGACGTATATAGTTATATAGCATTGCGTTATAACGTATAACGTTATATAGTATTACGTTATAACGTATAAGGTTATGTAGTATTACGGTATAACGAATAACGCTATGTAGCATTACGGTATTACGTATAACGTTATGTAGCATTACGTTATAACGTATAACTTTATATAGTATTACGTTATAACGTATAACGTTATGTAGCATTACAATATAACGTATAACGTTATGTAGCATTACGGTATAACATATAACGTTATGTAGCATTACGGAATAACGCATAACGTTATGTAGTATTACGTTATAACGTATAACGTTATGTATTATTGCGTTGCAACGTATAACGTTATATAGTGTTACGTTATAAGGTATAACGTTATGTAGCATTACGGAATAACGTATAACGTTAGGTAGTATTACGTTATAACGTATAACGTTATGTATTATTGCGTTGTAACGTATAACGTTATATAGTGTTACGTTATAGCGTATAACGTTGTGTAGCATTACGGTATAACGTATAACGTTATGTAGCATTACGGTATTACGTATAACGTTATGTAGTAGTACGTTATAACGTATAACGTTATGTATTATTGCGGTGTAACGTATAACGTTATACAGCATTACGGTATAACGTATAACGTTATATAGTATTACGTTATAACGTATAACGTTATGTAGCATTAAAATATAACGTATAACGTTATGTAGTATTACGTTATAACGTATAACGTTATATAGCATTGCGTTGTGACGTATAACTTTATATAGCATTACGTTATAACGTATAACGTTATATAGTATTACGTTATAACGTATAACGTTATGTAGTATTACGGTATATCGAATAGCACTATGTAGCATTACGCTATAACGTATTACGTTATGTAGTATCTCGTTATAACGTATAACGTTATGTAGCATTACGGTATAACGTATAACGTTATATAGTATTACGTTATATCGTATAACGTTATATAGCATTACGTTATGACGTATAACGTTATATAGTATTACGTTATAACGTATAACGTTATGTAGCATAACGGTATAACGTATAACGTTGTGTAGCATTACGGTATAACGTATAACGTTATGTAGCATTACGTTATAACGTATAACGTTATGTAGTATTACGTTATAACGTATAACGTTATATAGTATTACGTTGTAACGTATAACGTTATGTACCATTACGGTATTACGTATAACGTTATGTAGTATTACGTTATAACGTATAACGTTATGTAGCATTACAGTATAACGTATAACGTTATATAGTATTACGTTATATCGTATAACGTTATATAGCATTATGTTATAACGTATAACGTTATATAGTATTACGTTATAACGCATAACGTATAATGTTGTGTAGCATTACGATATAACGTATAACGTT
>NW_025217924.1:0-1130 GCF_014825855.1 Bombus pyrosoma | reverse complement strand
CGTTATATCGTAATACTACATAACGTTATACGTTATATCGTAATGCTACATAACGTTATACATTATAACGTAATGCTACATAACGTTACACGTTATATCGTAATACTACATATCGTTATACGTTATATCGTAATGCTACATAACGTTATACGTTACATTCTAATACAATAAAACGTTATACGTTGTAAGGTAATACTACGTAGCGTTATACGTTATAACGTAATAATACATAACGTTGTACGTTATATCTTAATACTACATGTCGTTATACGTTATATCGTAATACTACATATCGTTATACGTTATATCGTAATACTATATAACGTAATACCTTATATCGTAATACTACATAACATTTTACGTTATAATGTAATACTATATAATGTTATACGTTATAACATAATAGTACATAACGTTATACGTTATACCGTAATACTACATATCGTCATACGTAATATCGTAATACAACATATCGTTATAAGTTATATCGTAATACCACATAACGTTATACCTTATATCGTAATACCATATAATGTTATACGTTATACCGTAGTACTACATAACGTCTTACGTTATAACGTAATATTACGTAACGTTAAACGATATAACGTAATGCTTCATAACGTTATACGTTATATCGTAATGCTACATAACGTTATACGTTATAACGTAATGCTACATGACGTTATACGCTATAACGTAGTACTACATATCCTTATACGTTATATCGTAATGCTACATAACGTTATACGTTATAACGTAATACTACATATCGTTACACGTTATATCGTAATACTATATAACGTTATGCGATATAACGTAATAGTACCTAATGTTATACGTTACATCGTAATACTATATATCCTTATACGTTATATCGTAATACTACATATCGTTATACGTTATATCGTAATACAACATATCGTTATAAGTTATATCGTAATACCACATAACGTTATACCTTATATCGTAATACCATATAACGTTATACGTTATAACGTAGTACTACATAACGTCTTACGTTATAACGTAATATTACGTAACGTTAAACGATATAACGTAATGCTACATAACGTTATACATTATAACGTAGTGCTACATAACGTTATACGTTATATCGTAATACCACA
>NW_025217923.1:0-1130 GCF_014825855.1 Bombus pyrosoma | reverse complement strand
TAATGCCACATAACGTCATACGTTATACAGTAATACCACATTATGTCATACGTTATAACGTTATACTACATGACGTTAAACGTTATAAAGTATTACAATATAACGTTAAACGTTATAACGAAATACTACATAACATTATACGTTAGAGCGTAATAGTACATAACGTTATGCGTTATAACCTAATGCTACATAACGTTATTCCTTATATCGTAATTCTGCATAATGTTATACGTTATAACTCAATAGTACATAACGCTATACATTATAACATAATGCTACATAACGTTATACGTTATATCGTAATGCCACATAACGTCCTACGTTATACAGTAATACTGCACTATGTCATACGTTATAACGTTATACTACACGACGTTAAACGTTATAAGGTATTACAATATAACGTTATACGTTATAACGTAATACTACATAACATTATACGTTAGAGCGTAATAGTGCATAACGTTATAAGTTATAACACAATAGTATAAAACGTTGTACGTTGTAGCCTAATACTACATAATGTTATACGTCATATCGTAATACTACATAACGTTATACGTTATAACACAATTGTACATAACGTTATACGTTATAACCTAATGCTACATAACGTTATACGTTATAACCTAATGCCACATAACGTTATACGTTATATCGTTATACTACCTAACGTTATACGTTATATCGTTATACTATATAACGTTATACGTTTTATCGTTATACTACATAACGTTATACGCTATTTCGTAATAGTACAATACGTTATACGTTATAACATAATAGTACATAACGTTATACGTTATAACCTAATGCTACATAACGTTATACGTTATAACCTAATGCCACATAACGTTATACGTTATATCGTTATACTACATAACGTTATACGTTATATCGTTATACTATATAACGTTATACGTTACATCGATATACTACATAACGTTATACGCTATAACGTAATATTACATAACGTTATACGTTATAACATAATAGTACATAACGTTATACGTTATAACCTAATGCTACATAACGTTATACGTTATAACCTAATGCTACATAACGTTATACGTTATATCGTAATACTACATAACGTTATACGTTATATCGTTATACTACATAACGTTATA
>NW_025217922.1:0-1130 GCF_014825855.1 Bombus pyrosoma | reverse complement strand
TAGTATTACGATAGAGCGTATAACGTTATGTAGCATTACGTTATAGAGAATAACGTTATGTAGCATTACGATATGACGAATCACGTTGAGTAGCATTACGATATAACGTATAACGATATGTAGTATTACGATATAACGTATAACGTTATGTAGTCTTACGATATAACGTATAACGTTATGTAGTATTACGATATAACGTGTAACGTTATATAGTATCACGTTATAACGCATAACGTTATGTAGCATTACGTTATAGCGTATAACGTTATGTAGCATTACGCTATAACGAATCACGTTATGTAGCATTACGATATATCGTATAATGTTATGTAGTATTACGTTGTAACGTATAACGTTATAAGGTATTACGATATAACGTATAACGATATGTAGTATTACGATATAACGTATAACGTTATACAGTATTATGTTATAACGTATAACGTTATGTAGAATTACGTTATAGCGTGTAACGTTATGTAGCATTACGCTATAACGAATCACGTTATGTAGCATTACGCTATAACGAATCACGTTATGTAGCATTACGATATAACGTATAATGATATGTAGTATTACGTTGTAACTTATAACGTTATAAGGTATTACGATATAACGAATCACGTTATGTAGCATTACGATATAACGTATAACGTTATGTAGTGTTTCGTTTAAACGTATAAAGTTATATACTATTATGAAATAACGTATAACGATATACGGTATTACGATATAACTTACAACGATATGTAGTATTACCTTATAACATATGACGTTATGTAGTATAACGTCACAACGTAAAACGTTATATAGTATTACGATACAGCGTATAGCGCTATGTAGCATTACGTTATTGCGTATAACGTTATGTAGTATTACGTTATAACGTATAACGTTATGTAGTGTTACGTTATAACATATAACGTTATATAGAAATACGATAAAACGTATAAAGTTATATTGTTTTACGATATAACGTATAACGATATGTAGTATTACGATAGAGCGTATAACGTTATGTAGCATTACGTTATAGAGAATAACGTTATGTAGCATTACGATATGACGAATCACGTTGAGTAGCATTACGATATAACGTATAACGTTATGTAGTATTACGATATAACGTA
>NW_025217921.1:0-1131 GCF_014825855.1 Bombus pyrosoma | reverse complement strand
CATATCGTGACACCTCATAACGTTATACGTTATATCGTATTGCTATATGACGATATACGTTATATCCTAATACTACATTACGTTATACCTTATAACGTAATACTATGTAATGTTATACATCATATCGTAATACCACATAACGTTAAACGTTATATCGTATTGCTATATGACGATATACGTTATATCCTAATACTACATTCCGTTATACGTCAAATCGCAGTACTACACAACGTTATACGTTATAACGTAATACTATATAACGTTATATGCTATAACGTAATACTATACAAGGCTAAACGATATATCGTAACACCACATATCGTTATACGTTATCTCGTAGCACCATATAACGATACACGTTATATCGCAATACCATTTAACGTTATACGTTATATCGTATTGCTATATGGCGTTATACTTTATATCCTAATACTACGTTACGTTATACGTCATATCGTAATACCACATAACGTTATACGTTATATCGTAATACCACATATCGTTATACATTATATCGCAATACCACATAACGTTATACCTTATCACGTAATACTATATAATGTTATACGTCATATCGTAGTACCCCATAACGTTATACGTTATATCGTAATACTATATAATGTTATACGTCTTATCGTAATACCACATAACGTTATACGTTATATCGTATTGCTATATGACGATATACGTTATATCCTAATACTACATTACGTTATATCTTATAACGTAATACTATGTAATGTTATACGTCATATCGTAATACCAAACAACGTTATACTTTGTATCGTAGTACCACATGACGTTATACGTTATATCGCAACATCACATAACGTTATACGTTATAACGTAATACTATATAACGTTATACCTTATATCGTAATACCACATAACGTTATACGTTATAACGTAATACCACATAGCGTTATACGTTAGATCGTAATACCACATATCGTTATACATTATATCGCAATACCACATAACGTTATACCTTATCACGTAATACTATATAATGTTATACGTCATATCGTAGTACCCCATAACGTTATACGTTATATCGTAATACTATATAATGTTATACGTCTTATCGTAATACCACATAACGTTATACGTTATGTCGTATTGCTATATGGC
>NW_025217920.1:0-1131 GCF_014825855.1 Bombus pyrosoma | reverse complement strand
ATATAACGTATAACGTTATATAGCATTACGTTATAACGTATAACGTTATATAGTATTACTTCATAACGTATAACGTTATATAGCATTACGTTATAACGTATAACGTTATATAGTATTACGTTATAACGTATAACGATATGTAGCATCACGATATAACGTATAACGTTATATAGCATTACGTTATAACGTATAACGTTATGCAATATAACGTTATAACGTGTAACATTATGTAGTATTACGGTATAACGTATAACGTTATGTAGTAATACGATATATCTTATAAGGTTATATAGCTTTACGATATAACGTATAACGTTATGTAATATGACGTAATACCGCGTAACGTTATGTAGTATTACGGTATAACGTATAACGTTATATAGCATTACGTTATAACGTATAACGTTATATAGTATTACGTTATAACGTATAACGATATGTAGCATCACGATATAACGTATAACGATATGTAGCATCACGATATAACGGATACCGTTATATAGTATTACAATATAACGTATAACGTTCTGTAGTATTACGTTATAACGTATAACGTTATATTGTATTACGTTATAACGTATAACGTTCTATAGTATTACGTTATAGCGTATAACGTTATGTAGCATTACGTCATAACGTATAACCTTATATAGTATTACGTTATAACGTATAACGTTCTATAGTATTACGTTATAGCGTATAACGTTATGTAGCATTACGTCATAACGTATAACCTTATATAGCATTACGTTATAACGTATAACGTTATATAGTATTACTTCATAATGTTTAACGTTATGTAGCATTATGATATAACGTATAACGTTATATAGCCTTACGATATAACGTATAACGATATGTAGCATCACGATATAACGTATAACGTTATATAGCATTACGTTATAACGTATAACGATATGTAGCATTACGTCATAACGTATAACCTTATATAGCATTACGTTATAACGTATAACGTTATATAGTATTACTTCATAATGTTTAACGTTATGTAGCATTATGATTAAACGTATAACGTTATTTAGCCTTACGATATAACGTATAACGTTATGTAGCATTATGATATAACGTATAACGTTATATAGCCTTACGATATAACGTATAACGATATGT
>NW_025217919.1:0-1131 GCF_014825855.1 Bombus pyrosoma | reverse complement strand
CGTTATACGTTATAACGTAATACTATATAACGTTATACGTTATAACGTAATGCTACATAACGTTTTACGTTATAACATATATCTACATGACGTTATACGTTATAACGTAACGCTACATAACCTTATACGTTATAACATATATCTACATAGCGTTATACGTTATAACGTAGTGCTACATAACGTTATACGTTACATCCTAATACCATATAACGTTATTCGTTATAACGTAATACTATTTAAGGTTATACGTTATAACGTAATGCTACATAACGTTATACGTTATAACATTAATCTACATATCGTTATACGTTACAGCGCAATGATACATAACGTTATACGTTACATCGCAATACTCCATAACGCCATACGTTATAACACATATCTACATAACGTTATACGTTATAACGTAATACTCTATAACGTTATACGTTATAACGTAATGCTACATAACGTTATACGTTATAACATACATCTACATAACGTTATACGTTATAACGTAATGCTACATAACGTTTTACGTTATAACATATATCTACATATCGTTATACGATATAGCGTAATGATACATAACGTTATACGTTATAACATATATCTACATAACGTTATACGTTATAACGTAACGCTACATAACCTTATACGTTATAACATATATCTACATAGCGTTATACGTTATAACGTAGTGCTACATATCGTTATAGGTTACATCCTAATACCATATAACGTTATTCGTTATAACGTAATACTATATAACGTTATACGTTATAACGTAATGCTACATAACGTTATACGTTCTAACATTTATCTACATATCGTTATACGTTATAGCGTAATGATACATAACGTTATACGTTATAACATATATCTACATAACGTTATACGTTATATCGCAATACTCCATAACGCCATACGTTATAACATATATCTACATAACGTTATACGTTATAACGTAATACTCTATAACGTTATACGTTATAACGTAATGCTACATAACGTTATACGTTATAACGTAATACTATATAACGTTATACGTTATAACGTAATGCTACATAACGTAATACGTTATATCGTAATACTACATATCGTTATATGTTATAACGTAATACTACATAACGTTATACGTTATAACATATA
>NW_025217918.1:0-1131 GCF_014825855.1 Bombus pyrosoma | reverse complement strand
ATGTGGTGTTGCGATATGACATATAACGTTATATAGTATTACGTTATAACGTATAAAGTTATGTGGTGTTACGATATAACGTATAACGTTATATAGTATTACGTTATAACCTATAACGTTATGTGGTGTTACGATATGACGTATACCGTTATATAGTATTACGTTATAACGTATAACGTTATGTGGTACAACGATATGGGGTATAACGTAATGTAGTATTAGGATATAACGAATAACGTCATATAGCAATACGATATAACGTATAAAGTTATGTGGTGTTACGATATGACGTATAACGTTATATAAACATTACGTTATAATGTATAACGTTATGTGGTATTACCATATGACGTATAACGTAATGTAGTATTAGGATATGACGTATAACGTCACATAGCAATACGATATAACGTATTACGTTATGTGATGTTACGGTATGATGTATAACGTTATACAGTGTTACGTTATAACGTATAACGTATAACGTTATGTGGTATTACGATATGACCTATAACGTTATATAGTATTACGTTATAACGTATAACGTTATATGGTGTTACGATATGACGTATACCGTTATATAGTATTACGTTATAACGTATAACGTTATGTGGTACAACGATATGGCATATAACGTAATGTAGTATTTGGATATAACGTATAACGTCATATAGCAATACGATATAACGTATAAAGTTATGTGGTGTTACGATATGACGTATAACGTTATATAAACATTACGTTATAATGTATAACGTTATGTGGTATTACTATATGACGTATAACGTAATGTAGCATTAGGATACAACGTATAACGTTGTGTAGTATTACGATATCACGTATAAGGTTATGTGGCGTTACGATATGACGTATAACGTTATATAGCATTACGTTACAATGTATAACGATATGTGGTATTACGATATAACGTGTAACGTGATGTGGTGTTACGATATGACGTATAACGTTATATAGTGTTACGTTATAACGTATAGCGTTATGTGGTATTACGATATGACGTATAACGTTATATAGTATTACGTTATAACGTATAACGTTATGTGGTGTTACGATATGACGTATACCGTTATATAGAATTACGTTATAACGTATAACGTTATAAGGTATTAC
>NW_025217917.1:0-1131 GCF_014825855.1 Bombus pyrosoma | reverse complement strand
CGTTATACCGCAATGCTACATAACGTTATACGTTATAACGTATTACCATATATCGGTATACGTTATAACGTAAAATTACATAACGTTATACGTTATAACGTAATGCTACATAACGTTATACTTTATACTGTAATACTGCATAACCTTATACGTCATAACGTATTACCATATAACGTTATACGTTATAACGTTATGCTACATAACGTTATGCGTTATATCGTAATGCTATATAACGTTATACGTTATATCGTAATTCTACATAACGTTATACGTTATAACGTTATGCTATATAACGTTATACGTTATATCGTAATGCTACATAACTTTATACGTTATACCGTAATGCTACATAACGTTATGCGTTATATCGTAATGCTACATAACGTTATGCGTTACACCGTAACGCTACATAACCTTATACGTCATAACGTATTACCATATAACGTTATACGTTATAACGTTATGCTATATAACCTTATATGCTATAACGTAATGCTATATAACGTTATACGTTATATCGTAATTCTACATAACGTTATACGTTATAACGTTATGCTATATAACGTTATACCTTATACCGTAATGCTACATAACGTTATACGTTATAACGTATTACCATATATCGTTATACGTTATAGCGTAACACTACATAACTTTATACGTTATAACGTAATGCTACATATCGTTATACGTTATACCGTAACACTACATAACCTTATACGCCATAACGTATTTCCATATAACGTTATACATTATATCGTAATGCTACATAACGTTATACGTTATACCGTAATGCTACATAACGTTATACGTTATAACGTATTACCATATATCGTTATACGTTATAACGTAACACTACATAACTATATACGTTATAACGTAATGCTACATAACGTTATACGTTATACCGTAATGCTACATAACGTTATACGTTATACTGTAATGCTACATAACGTTATACGTTACATCATAATACTACATAACGTTATACGTTATAACGTATTACCATATATCGTAATACGTTATAGCGTAACACTACATAACTTTATACGTTATAACGTAATGCTACATAACGTTATACGTTATACCGTAACACTACATAACCTTATACGCCATAACGTATTACCATAC
>NW_025217916.1:0-1131 GCF_014825855.1 Bombus pyrosoma | reverse complement strand
GGTTATACTTTATAACGTCAATCCATGTAACGTTATACGTTATATCATAATACTACTCAACGTTATACGTCATAACGTAGTACTATATGACGTTATATGTTATATCGTAATACCATATAACGTTATACGCTATAACGTAATACCATACAACGATTCACGTTATATCAAAATACTACACAACGTTTTACGTCATAACGTAATACTATATAACGTTAAACATTATATCCTAATACCATATAAGAGTATACGTTATATCATAATACTACACAACGTTATGCGTCATAACGTAATACTATTCAACGTTATTCGTCATAACGTAGTACTATACAACGTTATATGTTATATCGTAATACCGTATAACGTTATACGCTATATCGTAGTAACATATAACGTTATACGTTATATCGTAATACCATATAATGTTATACACTATATCGTAATACTATACAACGTTATACGTCATAACGTATTACTATATAACGTTATACGTTATATCATCATACTACAGAACGTTATACGTCATAACGTAGTAACATATAACGTTATATGTTATATCGTAATACTACACAACGTTATACGTCTTAACGTATTACTATATAACGTTATACGTTATATCATCATACTGCAGAACGTTATACGTCATAACATAGTATATATAACGTTATAAGTTATAACGTATTACTATATAACGTTATACGATATATCGTAATACTATATAAGGTTATACTTTATAACGTCAATCCATGTAACGTTATACGTTATATCATAATACTACTCAACGTTATACGTCATAACGTAGTACTATATGACGTTATATGTTATATCGTAATACCATATAACGTTATACGCTATAACGTAATACCATACAACGATTCACGTTATATCAAAATACTACACTACGTTTTACGTCATAACGTAGTACTATATAACGTTAAACATTATATCCTAATACCATATAAGAGCATACGTTATATCATAATACTACACAACGTTATGCGTCATAACGTAATACTATACAACGTCATATGTCATAACGCAGTACTATATAACGTTATATGTTATATCGTGATACCGGATAACGTTATACGCTATATCGTAGTAGCACATAACGCTATACATTATATCATCATA
>NW_025217915.1:0-1132 GCF_014825855.1 Bombus pyrosoma | reverse complement strand
CTATGTGACATTATACGTTATATCCTGGTACTACATTACGTTATACGTCATATGGTAATACCACATAACGTTATACATTATAACGTAATGTTTATATAACGTTATACGTCATATCGTAACACCATATAACTTTATACGTTATATCGTATTGCTATATGACGTTATACGTCATATCCTAATACTACATTACGTTATACGCCATATCGTTATACCACACAACGTTATACGATATTTCCTAATACTATATTACGTTATACGTCATATGGTAATACCACACAACGTTAAACGTTATATCCTAATACTATATTACGTTATACGTTATATCGTAACACCACATAACTTTCTACGTTATAACGTAATACTATATAACGTTATACGTCATATCGTAACACCACATAACGTTATACGTTATGACGTAATACTATATAACGTTATACGTCATATCGTAACATCACATAACTTTATACGTTATTTCGTATTGCTATATGACGTTATACGTTATATCCTAATACTACATTACGTTATACGCCATATCCTTATACCACATAACGTTATACGTTATAACCTAATACTATATAACGGTATACGTCATATCGTAACATCACATAACGTTATACGTTATAACGTAATACTATATAACGTTAAACGTCATATCGTAACACCACATAACGTTATACCTTATATCGTAGTACCACATAACGTTATACGTTATAACGTAATACTATATAACGTTATACGTTATATCGTAACACCAAATAACGTTATACGTTATATCGTAATACCACATATCCTTATACGTTATAACGTAGTACTATATAACGGTATACGTCATATCGTAATACCACATATCCTTATACGTTATAACGTAGTACTATATAACGGTATACGTCATATCGTAACACCACATAACGTTATACGTTATATCGTATTACTACATAACGTTATACGTTATATCCTAATACTATATTACGTTATATGTTATATCGTAGTACCACATAACGTTATACGTTATAACGTAATACCACACAACGTTATACGTTATGTCCTAATACTACATTACGTTATACGTCATATCGTAATACCACATAACGTTATACGTTATAACGTAATACTATATAACGTTATACGTCAT
>NW_025217914.1:0-2350 GCF_014825855.1 Bombus pyrosoma | reverse complement strand
TAACGTTATGTAGCATTACGTTATAACGTATAACGTTATATAGTATTACGTTATAACGTATAACGTTATATGGTATTAGGATGTAACGTATAACGTTATGTAGCATTACGTTATAACATATAGCGATATGTAGTATTACGTTATAACGTATAACGTTATGTAGCATTACGTTATAACGTATAACGTTATATGGTATTAGTATGTAACGTATAACGTTATGTAGCATTACGTTATAACGTATAACGTTATGTAGCATTACGTTATAACGTATAACGTTATATAGTATTACGTTATAACGTATAATGTTATGTAGCATTACGTTATAACGTATAACGTTATATGGTATTAGGATGTAACGTATAACGTTATGTAGCATTACGTTATAACGTATAACGTTATGTAGATATGTGTTATAACGTATAACGCTACGCAGATATATGTTATAACGTATAACATTATTTAGCATTACGTTATAACGTATTACGTTATGTCGAATATGTTATAACGTATGGCGTTATGTAGTATTACGATATAACATATAACGTTATTGAACATTACGTTATAACGTATAACGTTATGTAGATATATGTTATAACGTATAACGATATGTAGTCTTACGATATAACGTAAAACGTTATGTAGCGTTACGTTATAACGTATAACGTTATATGGTATTAGGATGTAACGTATAACGTTATGTAGCATTACGTTATAACGTATCACGTTATGTAGATATATGTTATAACGTATAACGTTATATAGTGTTACGATACAACGTATAACGTTATGTAGTATTACGTTATAACATATAACGATATGCAGTATTACGATATAACATATAAGGTTATTTAACATTACGTTGTAACGTGTAACGTTATGTAGATATATGTTATAACGTATAACGTTATGTAGCATTACGTTATAACGTATAACGTTATGTAGCATTACGTTATAACGTATAACGTTATATAGTATTACGTTACAACGTATAACGTTATATGGTATTAGGATGTAACGTATAACGTTATGTAGCATTACGTTATAACATATAGCGATATGTAGTATTACGATATAACATATAACGTTATTTAACATTACGTTGTAACGTATAACGTTATGTAGATACATGTTATAACGTATAACGTTATGTAGATACATGTTATAACGTATAACGTTATGTAGATACATGTTATAACGTATAACGTTATGTAGCATTACGTTATAACGTATAACGTAATATAGTATTACGTTATAACGTATAACGGTATGTAGCACTACGTTATAACGTATAACGTTATGTAGATGTATGTTATAACGTATAACGCTATGCAGATATATGTTATAACGTATAACATTATTTAGCATTACGTTATAACGTATAACGTTATGTAGTATTACGTTATAACATATAACGTTATGTAGATGTATGTTATAACGTATAACGCTATGCAGATATATGTTATAACGTATAACGTTATATAGTGTTACGATACAACGTATAATGTTATGTAGTATTACGTTATAACATATAACGATATGTAGTATTACGATATAACGTATAACGTTATGTAGCATTACGTTATAACGTATAACGTTATGTAGATATATGTTATAACGTATAACGTTATATAGTGTTACGATACAACGTATAACGTTATGTAGCATTACGTTACAACGTATAACGTTATATAGTATTACGTTATAACGTATAACGTTATATGGTATTAGGATGTAACGTATAACGTTATGTAGCATTACGTTATAACTTATAGCGATATGTAGTATTACGTTATAACGTATAACGTTATATGGTATTAGGATGTAACGTATAACGTTATGTAGCATTACGTTATAACTTATAGCGATATGTAGTATTACGTTATAACGTATAACGTTATGTAGCATTACGTTATAACGTATAGCGTTATATGGTATTAGGATGTAACGTATAACGTTGTGTAGCATTACGTTATAACGTATAACGTTATGTAGATATATGTTATAACGTATAACGTTATATAGTGTTACGATACAACGTATAACGTTATGTAGTATTACGTTATGACATATAACGATATGTAGTATTACGATATAACGTATAATGTTATGTAGCATTACGTTATAACGTATAACGTTATATGGTATTAGGAAGTAACGTATAACGTTATGTAGCATTACGTTATAACGTATAACGTTATGTAGATATATGTTATAACGTATAACGTTATATAGTGTTACGATACAACGTATAACGTTATGTAGCATTACGTTATAACGTATAACGCTATGTAGATATATGTCATAACGTATAACGTTATGTAGCATTACGTTATAACGTTTAACGTTATGT
>NW_025217913.1:0-1132 GCF_014825855.1 Bombus pyrosoma | reverse complement strand
CATAGCGTTATACGTTATAATGTAATGCTACATAACGTTATACGTTATAACGTAATGCTACATAACGTTATACGCTGTAACGTAATACTACATGACGTTATACGTTATAGCGTAATATGACATAACGTTATGCGTTATAACGTAATACTACATAGCGTTATACGTTATAACGTAATGCTACATAACGTTATACGTTATAACGTAATGCTACATAACGTTATACGTTATATCGTAATACTACATATCGCTATATGTTATAACGTAATGCTACATAACGTTATACGTTACATCCTAATACCATATAACGTTATACGTTACAACGCATTGTTATATAACGTTATACGTTATAACGTAATGCTACATAACGTTATACGTTATAACATATATCTACATAGCGTCATACGTTATAACGTAATGCTACATAACGTTATACGTTACATCCTAATACCATATAACGTTATACGTTATAACATATTCCACATAACGTTATGCGTTATAACGTAATGCTACAAAACGTTATATGTTATAACATATATCTACATAGCGTTATACGTTATAATGTAATGCTACATAACGTTATACGTTATAACGTAATGCTACATAACGTTATACGCTGTAACGTAATACTACATGACGTTATACGTTATAGCGTAATATGACATAACGTTACGCGTTATAACGTAATACTACATAACGTTATACGTTATAACGTAATGCTACAAAACGTTATATGTTATAACATATATCTACATAGCGTTATACGTTATAATGTAATGCTACATAACGTTATACGTTATAACGTAATGCTACATAACGTTATACGCTGTAACGTAATACTACATGACGTTATACGTTATAGCGTAATACTACATGTCGCTATATGTTATAACGTAATGCTACATAACGTTATACGTTATAGCATATATCTACGTGGCGTTATACGTTATAACGTAATGCTACATAACGTTATACGTTATATCGTAATACTACATATCGCTATATGTTATAACGTAATGCTACATAACGTTATACGTTACATCCTAATACCATATAACGTTATACGTTACAACGCATTGCTATATAACGTTATACGTTATAACGTAATGCTACATAACGTTATACGTTATAACAT
>NW_025217912.1:0-1132 GCF_014825855.1 Bombus pyrosoma | reverse complement strand
TAACGTTACATAGCATTACGATAGAACGTATAACGTTATGTAGCATTACGTTATAAAGTATAACAATATATAGTGTTACATTATAACATATAACGCTATGTAGTATTACCTTATAACGTATAACTTTTTATAGTATTACGATAAAACTTATAACGTTATGTAGCATTACGTTATAACGTATAACGTTATGTACTATTATGTTATAACGCATAACGTTATGTACTATTATGTTATAACGTATAACGTTATGTAGAATCACGTTATATCGTGTAACGATATGTAGTACAACGATATATCGTATAACGTTATGTAGTATTACGATATAATGTATAACAATATATAGTATTACGATATAACGTATAACGTTATGTAGCATTACGATATAACGTATAACGATATGTAGTATTACGTTACAACGTATAACGTTATGTAGTATTACGTTATAACGTATAACGTTATGTACTATTATGTTATAACGCATAACGTTATGTACTATTATGTTATAACGTATAACGTTATGTAGAATCACGTTATATCGTGTAACGATATATAGTATTACGATATAACGTATAACATTATGTACTATTACGTTACATCGTATAACATTATATAACATTTCAATATATCGTATAACGTTATGTAGCATTACGATATAACGTATAACGTAATGTAGTATTACGCTGTAACGTATAACGCTATGTAGTATTACCTTATAACGTATAACGTTATATCGTATTACGATATAACGTATAGCAATGGGTACTATTACGTTATATCGTATAACGTTATGTAGTGTTACTATATAACGCATAACTTTATGCACTATCACGTTATATCGCATAACGATATATAGCATTACGATATAACGTATAACGTTATGTAGCATTACGCTATAACGTATAACGTTATGTAGCATTACGATATAACGTATAACGTTATACCGTATTATGTTGTACCGTATAACGCTATGTAGTATTATGTTATTACATATGACGTTATGTAGTATTACGATATAACGTATAACGTTATGTAGCATTTCGATATAACGTATATCGCTATGTAGTATTACGTTATAGCGTATAACGTTATGTAGCATTATGATATAACGTATAACCTTATGTAGTATTACGAT
>NW_025217911.1:0-1132 GCF_014825855.1 Bombus pyrosoma | reverse complement strand
ACGTAACGTTATACGTTATAACGTAATGCTACATAACGTTATACTTTATAACATATATCTACATAGCGTTATACGTTATAACGTAATGCTACATAACGTTATACGTTACATCCTAATACCATATAACGTTATACGTTACAACGTAATACTATATAACGTTATACGCTATAACGTAATGCTACATAACGTTATAAGTTATGTCGTAATACTACATATCGCTATATGTTATAACGTAATGCTACATAACGTTATACGTTACATCCTAATACCCTATAACGTTATACGTTATAACGTAATACTATATCACGTTATACGTTATAACGTAATGCTACATAACGTTATACGTTATAACGTAATGCTACATAACGTTATACGTTATAACATATATCTACATAGCGTTATACGTTATTACGTAATGCTACATAACGTTATACGTTACATCCTAATACCATATAACGTTATACGATATAACGTAATACTATATAACGTTATACGTTATAACATATGTCTACATAACGTTATACGTTATAACGTAATGCTACATAACGTTATACGCTATAACGTAATGCTACATAACGTTATACGCTATAACGTAATACTACATGACCTTATACGTTATATCGCAATATGACAAAACGTTATACGTTATAACCTAATAGTCCATAACGTTGTACGTTATAACGTAATGCTACATGACCTTATATGTTATATCGCAAGATGACAAAACGTTATACGTTAAAGCGTAATAGTACATAACGTTATACGTTATAACGTAATGCTATATAACGTTATACGTTATAACATAGATCTACGTAGCGTTATACGTTATAACGTAATGCTACATAACGTTATACGTTATAACGTAATGCTACATAACGTTATACGCTATAACGTAATACTACATGACCTTATACGTTATATCGCAATATGACGAAACGTTATACGTTATAACGTAATAGTACATAACGTTGTACGTTATAACGTAATGCTACATGACCTTATACGTTATATCGCAAGATGACATAACGTTATACGTTATAACGTAATACTACATAACGTTATACGTTATAACGTAATACTATGTAACGTTATACGTTATAACGTAATGCTACATAACGTTATACGTTATAAC
>NW_025217910.1:0-1132 GCF_014825855.1 Bombus pyrosoma | reverse complement strand
CATTATACGTCATAACGTAATACTACAGAACGTTATACGTAATAACTTATTACCATATAACGATATACGTTATAACGTACTACCATATAACGATATACGTTATAACGTATTACCATATAACGATATACGTTATAACCTAATTCTATATGACGTTATTCGTTATAACGTAATACTATAGTACGTTACACGATATAACGTAGCGCTAGATAACATTATACGTCATAACGTAGTACTACTGAACGTTATACGTAGTAACTTATTACCATATAACGATATACGTTATAACGTACTACCATATAACGATATACGTAATAACGTACTACCATATAACGATATACGTTACAACGTATTACCATATAACGATATACGTTATAACGTAATACAACATAACGTTATACGTTATAACGTAATACTATGTAACGATATACGTTATAACGTAATATTACTGAGCGTTATACGTTATAACGTATTAGCATATAACGATATGCGTTATAAAATAATACTATATGACGTTGTATGTTATAACGTGATGCTACATAACGATATACGTTATAACGTACTACCATATAACGATATACGTTATAACGTATTACCATATAACCATCAACGTTATACCGAAATACTACATAACGGTATACGTTATAACGTAATACGATATAACGTAATACTACATAACGATATACGATATAACGTACTACCATATAACTATGTACGTTATAACGTAATACTACATAACGTTATACAAGATAACGTATAACTTTATACCCATATACGTTATAAATAATACTATATCACGTTATACGTTATAACGTGGTGCTACATAACGTTGTACGTTATAACGTAATACTACTGAACGTTATACGTTATAACGTATTACCATATAACGATATACGTTATAACCTAATTCTATATGACGTTATACGTTATAACGTTGTGCTACATAACGTTATACGTTATATCGTAATACTACTGAGCGTTACACGTTATAACTTATTACCATATAACGATATACGTTATAACATACTACCATATAACGATATACGTTATAACGTAATACTACATGACGTTATACGTTAGAACGAAATACTATATAACGTAATACTACATAACGATATACGTTATAACGTACTAC
>NW_025217909.1:0-1132 GCF_014825855.1 Bombus pyrosoma | reverse complement strand
TATGATATAACGTATAACGTTATATAGTATTACGATATAACGTATAACGTTATATAGTATTATGATATAACGTATAACGTTATATAGTATTATGATATATCGTATAACGTTATATAGTATTATGATATATAGTATAACGTTAAATGGTATTATGATATAACGTATAACGTTATATAGTATTACGATATAACGTATAACGTTATATGGTATTACGATATATCGTATAAAGATATGTGGTATTACGTTTTAACGTATAACGTTACATTGTATTATGATATAACGTATAACGTTATATAGTATTACGATATAACGTATAACGTTATATGGTATTATGATATAACGTATAACGTTATATAGTATTATGATATATCGTATAACGTTATATAGTATTATGATATATAGTATAACGTTATATGGTATTATGATATAACGTATAACGTTATATAGTATTATGATATAACGTAAAACGATATATAGTATTGCGATATAACGTATAACGTTATATAGTAATACGATATAACGTATAACGTTATATACTATTACGATATAACGTATAACGATATATAGTATTATGTATAAGGTTACATTGTATTACGATATAACGTATAACGTTATATGGTCTAACGATATAACGTATAACGTTATATAGTATTACGATATAACGTATAAGGTTATATGGTGTTACAATATAACGTATAACGATATGTGGTATTAGGATATAACGTATAGCGATATGTGGTATTACGTTTTATCGTATAACGTTATATTGTATTATGATATAACGTAAAATGGTATATAGTATTGCGATATAACGTATAACGTTATATAGTAATACGATATAACGTATAACGTTATAAAGTGTTACGATATAACGTATAACGTTATATAGTGTTACGATATAACGTAAAACGTTATATAGTATTACGATATAAAGTATATCGTTATATAGTATTACAATATAACGCATAACGTTATATAGTATTACGATATAACGCATAACGTTATATTGTGCTATGATATAACGTATAACGTTATATAGTATTATGACATATAGTATAACGTTATATGGTATTACGATATAACGTATAACGTTATATGGTATTACGATATAACGTATAACGTTATATGGTAT
>NW_025217908.1:0-1132 GCF_014825855.1 Bombus pyrosoma | reverse complement strand
TATGTAGTATTACGATATAACGTATAACGTTATGTAGCAATACGTTATAACGTATAACGTTATGTAAATATATGTTATAACGCATAACGTTATGTAGCATTACGTTATAACGTATAACGTTATGTAGAATATGTTATAACGTATGGAGTTATGTAGTGTTAGGATATAACATATAACGTTATATAACGTTACGTTATAACGTATAACTTTATGTAAATATATGTTATAACGTATAACGTTATGTAGCATTACGGTATAACGTATAACGTTATATAATATTACGTTATAACGTATAACGTTATATGGTATTAGGATGTAACGTATAACGTTATGTAGCATTACGTTATAACGTATAACGTTATGTAGATATATGTTATAACGTTCAACGTTATATAGTATTACGTTATAACGTATAACATTATTTAGCATTGCGTTATAACGTATAACGTTATGTAGATATATGCTATTACGTAAAACATTATGTAGCATTACGTTATAACGTATAACGTTACGTAGATATATTTTATAACGTATAACGCTTTGTGTCATTACGCTATAACGTATAAAGTTATGTAGATATATGTTATAACGCATGCCGTTATATAGTATTACGATATAACATATAACGTTATTTAACATTACGTTGTAACGTATAACGTTATGTAGATATATGTTATAACGTATAACGTTATACAGTGTTACGATACAACGTATAACGTTATGTAGTATTACGTTATAACATATAACGATATGTAGTATTACGATATAACGTATAACGTTATGTAGTATTACGTTATAACATATAACGATATATAGTATTACGATATAACGTATAACGTTATGTAGCATTGCGTTATAACGTGAAACGTTATATAATATAACGTTATAACGTATAACGTTATGTAGCATTACGTTATAACGTATAACGTTATATAGTATTACGTTATAACGTATAACGATATGTAGCATTACGTTATAACGTATAACGTTATGTGGATATATGTTATAACGTATGCCGTTATATAGTATTACGATATAACATATAACGATATTTAACATTACGTTGTAACGTATAACGCTATGTAGATATATGTTATAACGTATAACGTTATGTAGCATTACGTTATAACGT
>NW_025217907.1:0-1132 GCF_014825855.1 Bombus pyrosoma | reverse complement strand
ATACTACATAACGTAATACGTTATATCGTAATACCACATAACGTTATACGTTATAAGGTAATTCTATATAACGATCTACGTTATAACGTAATACTATATAATGTTATACGTCATAAGCTAATAGTATATAACGTTATACGTTACAATGTCATACTACATAACGTAATACGTTATATCGTAATACCACATACCGTTATACTTTATAACGTAATGGTATATAACGTTATACGTTATAACGTGATACTATATAACGCTATACGTTATAAGCTAATAGTATATAACGTTATAAGGTATAATGTAATACTACATAACGTAATACGTTATATCGTAATACCATATAACGTTATACTTTATAAGGTAATGCTATATAACGTAATACGTTATATCGTAATACCACATACCGTTATACGTTATAATTAATGCTATATAACGTTATACGCTATAACGTAATACTACATAACTTTATACGTTATAACGTAATACTATATAATAGTTATGTATGTTATAGGTCATAAGATAATACTATATAACGTTATACGTTACAATGTCATACTACATAACGTAATACGTTATATCGTAAGACCACATATCGTTATACGTTATAATGTAATGCTATATAACGTTAGACGCAATAACGTAATACTACATAACGTTATACGTTATAAGCTAATAGTATATAACGTTATAAGTCATAATGTAATACTACATAACGTAATACGTTATATCGTAATACCACATACCGTTATACGTTATAATGTAATGGTATACAACGTTATACGCTATAACGTAATACTACATAACGTAATACGTTATAAGCTAATAGTATATCACGTTACACGTTATAATGTAATACTACATAACGTAATACGTTATATCGTAATACCACATACCGTGATACGTTATAATGTAATGCTATATAACGTAATACGTTAAATCGTAATACCACATACCGTTATACGTTATAATTAATGCTATATAACGTTATACGCTATAACGTAATACTACATAACGTTATACGTTATAAGCTAATAGTATATAACGTTATAAGATATAATGTAATACTACATAACGTAATACGTTATATCGAAATACCACATAACGTTATACGTTATAAGGTAATGCTATATAACGT
>NW_025217906.1:0-1132 GCF_014825855.1 Bombus pyrosoma | reverse complement strand
TGCATAACGTTATACGTTATATCGTAATATTACATAACGTTATACGTTATATCGTAGTGCTACATAACGTTATACGTTATATCGTAGTGCTACATAACGTTATACGTTATATCGTAATACTACATAACGTTATACGTTATATCGTAATGCCACATAACGTTATACGTTATATCGTAATACTACATAACGTTATACGTTAAATCGTATTGCTACATAACGTTATACGTTATATCGTAACGATACATAACGTCATACGTTATATCGTAACGATACATAACGTTATACGTTATATCGTAACGATACATAACGTTATACGTTATATCGTAACGATACATAATGTTATACGTTATATCGTAACGATACATAACGTTATACGTTATATCGTGATACTACATAACGTTATACGTTATATCGTAATACTATATAATGTTGTACGTTATAACGTAATATTACCTAACGGTATACGTTATATCGTAATACTATATAATGTTATACGTCATAACGTATTCCTACATAACGTTATACGTTATATCGTAATACTACATAAGGTTGTACGTTATAACGTAATATGACATAACGTTATACGTTATATAGTAATACTATATAATGTTGTATGTTATAACGTACTATTACATAACGGTATATGTTATACCGTAATACTATATAATGTGATACGCCATAACGTATTACTACATATCGTTATACGTTATAACGTAGTGCTATATAACGTTATATGTTATATCGTAATGGTACATATCGTTATACGTTATATCGTAATACTATATAACGTTATACGTTATATCGTAATGATACATAACGTTATACGTTATATCGCAATAATACATAACGTTATACGTTATATCGTAATGCTACATAACGTTGTACGTTATATCGTAATGATACATAACGTTATACGTTATATCGTAATGCTACATAACGTTATACGTTATATCGTAATGCTACACATCGTTATACGTTATATCGTAATGCTACATAACGTTATTCGTTATATCGTAATGCTACATAACGTTATACGTTATATCGTAATGCTACATAACGTTATACGTTATATCGTAATGCTACATAACGTTATACGTTATATCGTAGTGCTACATAACGTTATACGTTATAT
>NW_025217905.1:0-1132 GCF_014825855.1 Bombus pyrosoma | reverse complement strand
CACCTCATAACGTTATATGTCATGTCGTATTGCTATATGACGATATACTTTATATCCTAATACTACATTACGATATACGTCATATCGCAGTACTACATAACTTTATACGTTATAACGTAGTACCACATAACGTTATATGTCATATGGCAGTACTACATAACGTTATACATTATATCGTAATACCACATAACGTTATACGATATAACGTAATACCACATAACGTTATACGTTCTATCGTATTGCTATATGACGTTATACGTTATATCCTAATACTACATTACGTTATATTTCATATCGCAGTACTACATAACGTTATACGTTATAACGTAGTACTATATAACGTTATACGCTATAACGTAATACTATACAATCCTAAACGATATATCGTAATACCACATAACTTTATACGTTATATCGTATTGCTATATGACGATATACGTTTTATCGTAATACTACACTATGTTATACCTTATAACGTAATACTACATATTGTTATACGTCATATCGTTATACCAAACAACGTTATACGTTAGATCGTAATACTATATAACGTTATACGTTATATCGTATTGCTATATGACGATATACGTTATATCCTAATACTACATTACGATATACGTCATATCGCAGTACGACATAACTTTATACGTTATGACGTAGTACCACATAAAGTTATACGTC
This sequence comes from Bombus pyrosoma, assembly GCF_014825855.1. Classification (NCBI taxonomy): domain Eukaryota; kingdom Metazoa; phylum Arthropoda; class Insecta; order Hymenoptera; family Apidae; genus Bombus; species Bombus pyrosoma. The sequence goes on along the minus strand of NW_025217905.1, from coordinate 451 downwards.
ATATCGCAGTACTACATAACGTTATACATTATATCGTAATACCACATAACGTTATAAGTCCTATCGTAATAGCACATAACGTTATAAGTCCTATCGTAATACCACATAACGTTATCCGTTATATCGTATTGCTATATGGCGATAAACGTTTTCTCCTAATACTACATTACGTTATACCTTATATCGTAATACTACATATTGTTATACGTTATATCGAAATACCACATAACGTTATACGTTAGATCGTAATACCACATAACGTTATACGTCATATCGTAACACCTCATAACGTTATACGTTAGATCGTAATACCACATAACGTTATACGTCATATCGTAACACCTCATAACGTTATACGCTATATCGTATTGCTATATAACGATATACGTTTTATCCTAATACTACATTACGTTATACCTTATATCGTAATACTACATATTGTTATACGTCA